>NW_018408078.1:89242-119868 GCF_002113885.1 Mizuhopecten yessoensis
AGCCTACTTGATTTCAGCCAAGAGTCGGGTTTTGTCCTGGTCATAGCCTACTTGATTTCAGCCAAGAGTAGGGTTTTGGTTCTGGTCCTAGCCTACTTTATTTCAGCCAAGAGTAGGGTTTTGGTTCTGGTCCTAGCCTACTTGATTTCAGCTAAGAGTAGGGTTTGGTTTTGGTCATAGCCTACTTGATTTCAGCCAAGAGTCGGGGTTTGTTCTGGGCCTAGGCTACTTGATTTCAGCTAAGAGTAGGGTTTGGGTTTGGGCATAGCCTACTTTATTTCAGCCAAGAGTCGGGTTTGGTTCTGGTCATAGCCTACTTCATTTCAGCCAAGAGTCGGGTTTTGTCCTGGTCCTAGCCTACTTTATTTCAGCCAAGAGTAGGGGTTTGGTTCTGGTCCTAGCCTACTTGATTTCAGCTAAGAGTAGGGTTTGGTTTTGGTCATAGCCAACTTTATTTCAGCCAAGAGTCGGGTTTTGTCCTGGTCCTAGCCTACTTGATTTCAGCCAAGAGTAGGGTTTTGGTTCTGGTCATAGCCCATTTGATTTCAGCCAACAGTTGGGTTTGGTTCTGGTCATAGCCTACTTGATTTCATCCAAGAATCGGGTTTTGTTCTGGTCATAGCCTACTTGATTTCAGCCAAGAGTAGGGTTTTGGTTCTTGTCATAGCCTACTTTATTTCAGCCAAGAGTCGGGTTTGGTTTTGGTCATAGCCTACTTGATTTCAGCCAAGAGTCGGGTTTGGTTCTGGTTATAGCCTACTTGATTTCAGCCAAGAGTAGGGTTTCGTTCTGGTCATAGCCTCCTTGATTTCAGCCAAGAGTAGGGTTTTGGTTTTGGTCATAGCCTACTTGATTTCAGGCAAGAGTAGGGTTTTGTTCTGGTCCTAGCCTACTTGATTTCAGCTAAGAGTAGGGTTTGGTTCTGGTCATAGCCCATTTGATTTTAGCCAACAGTCGGGGTTGGTAGAATGGGGTTTTGTTCTTGTCATAGCCTACTTGATTTCACCCAAGAGTAGGGTTTTGGTTCTGGTCATAGCCCATTTGATTTTAGCCAACAGTCGGGTTTGGTAGAATGGGGTTTTGTTCTGGTCATAGCCTACTTGATTTCAGCCAAGAGTAGGGTTTTGTTCTGGTCATAGCCTACTTGATTTCACCCAAGAGTAGGGTTTTGGTTCTGGTCATAGCCAACTTTATTTCAGCCAAGAGTCGGGTTTGGTTCTGGTTATAGCCTACTTTATTTCAGCCAAGAGTAGGGTTTTGTTCTGTTCATAGCCTACTTGATTTCAGCCAAGAGTCGGGTTTGGTTCTGGTCATAGCCTACTTGATTTCATCCAAGAATCGGGTTTTGTTCTGGTCATAGCCTACTTGAGTTCAGCCAAGAGTCGGGTTTTGTTCTGGTCCTAGCCTACTTGATTTCAGCCAAGAGTAGGGTTTTGTTCTGGTCATAGCCTACTTGATTTCAGCCAAGATTAGGGTTTTGTGCTGTTTATGTACATCATGCCGTACTCTCGCTACCATACGTTTATTACTCACAGGTCAGCTTTGATAGTAACAAGTGCCCGTTTGTTTTATCTTTGTTGTTAAAATACAGCATACCGGAACGTTCCAATAAAACCGTTATCAATGTGCATGATGTTGTTATTACTGGCCAATGACGCACATCTTTACATAATGCTGGTGTGTAATTCAGACTCAAAGAAAAACACTAGTAAGAGTTAGATTATCATACGACAACAAATAACGTTGCCCGACACACACAGCCTTGTTTGGCTCGGTACTCCCCGGGGATGAGTTATGGCTGCTGGCGCTAGGGATACGGAATGATGGATGTGTTCTACAGTTCAGATCAATTCATCTTAATTAATTACCCGACATTTAATAAGTTTTAAACTGGTGCGGTTTGTCTGGAATAGGATATATCTCCAGGGCTGAAAGGGCGTTTGACGTATCCGTAGCTAGAACAGCCTTATACCAGGGTAAACGTTTCAACAATTAGATAGCCATGGCCTTGGGCTACTGCCAGATCGAAGGGATCGCAATATCCGTTTTGACTCCCAGTATTTACAAAGCCTCATTGCATTCCTTCCTGCTTTCGTATTCTTGAGTTTTTGGGGCGAGTCATTTTCTATTGTAGGGGATATAGCGCAAATGCAGCGCATGGCAAGTGTATAATGAAAAATTGGCGACAACTATCCTACTCTTTCTTTACTTGTGTTTCTATTGTTGATCTTTATTCTTCTTAACGCCTTCTTTGCACCATCTCACTTTTGCCTGTGTTACAAACAGTCGCCCATGCAAGGAGTGCAATGGGTTCCGTTCTTAGACCGGGAAATACCAAAATATTTAGTCCTTGTTATTTCCTGCTAAACGTTCAGCATTTAGGGTCAGCACAACACCTGGTTTATCCGTTGTCGATATAATGTGACCAGGTGGAGTTATGTGCTGGGTGTCTTCGGCAGGGTCTGCACTATTGCAAAGAGGCAGATACACCAACACATCGCCTCCTGTACACTCATATAGTACACACAAAATATTATGCAATTGGACGAGATTCTACAAGCCATGCTGTATCAAAGGCACACATATGCAATAACTCGTTTTATGAAGATTTTTAAAAACAATTCAAACGGAGGTGCATGTGTACTAGTACTTGACTCTGTCTCCCTTTGAATCTCTGTATCAGCAATATTCTCGCTACTCTCGACTGATAAAATGTTCTGTAGATTCATCAACACCAGGACATACTGGACAAAGAGGCATATGGAACTAACAAACAAGCAAAAACATTATTTAATTTTATTCTTTGAAGAAGAAAGATTTTCATTTTGTTCGGTAATATTTTCATCTACAATATATATTCTTTTATATCTGTTACTAGGAGCGGGCAACCGTTCAAATATCAATATATTGCTTGTATTTGAAACAATATGTAGAATGAAAAACATATATTACTTACTTTTGTAGTTTTTAAAAATAGTAGCAAAATAATCGTAAAATATAATATTAGAATTGATTTTTTTGTAAATCTACCCAGCAATTCATATCAATAAAGACTACACTTCAGTTAGTTTATACAATAACTCATATTAATAAAGACTACACTTCAGTTAGTTTATACAATAATTCATATCAATAAAGACCCCGCTACAGTAAGTCTATTAGCAGCTAAGGTCATTTAAGGACGTGGACAGTCCGTCTACACATACAAAGACATGTTTTGGCGTTGTTGGACATTGTAACCGATGAAATGCTCACTGATAGACATTCTATAACACATGACCTACACATTTGTATAACACTGTATAAGACATAAACAGAACTGAGAACTGCATGTTGTTTTACATTATATAAGAGATGGACTTAACAAAGTGTGATAGTGTATATTGTTTGAATATATCGTTTGATATTGTATATCGTTTACTAGTGTATATCTTTTGAATATATCGTTTGATATTGTATAAGACAAAAGCAACACATCTGAAGTATTTTAAAATATCATTTCAATAAAAGTGCACCTTATTTCCGCATTTCTATGTTAGGTAATGCTTTACGACTTTGATGTTGGAATAAAAGAATGTCATTTGCATCATCTTTGTCTTTCAGTCTCCACAGCGACCGCCGCCATGTTGTGATCTCGACCAATCTACGTTAAAACCATGATTTCCGAAGACCATGACAAGCGATGAAAGCGCCAAAGCGTTTGAAGCTATCCTCACTCGTACACGTCCGTTCGGATTCTATCAGAAACGTCTCTTTTTGCTTACTACATTGTTACAGTCCCTATGCTGGATGATCCTGATGTACCTCAACTTCCTCAAGAAACATTCGTGGGAGGAACAACCATGTTTGAAGTCGGTGATAAAAGACATAGTTTCTGTTGGAAACTTTACCAATAGTACCGAGTCGCCTCTAGTACAGACGACAGCCATCTATACACGAGAATGCGAGGAGTCATTCAACGTCACATCACAAGTCAGATGGACGTTACCAAAGGTAGCACTGTCACATGTCATCAACACCTTACGTATTCATGAAACCGTTCTCATGCTCAAACATGGATTCTGTGCTCAAACCAGATTTCTTGTAACTCACTTAAATCGTGTAAAACAATAAAATTCAGATTTAAACATTGAAAACAATATTCGGCTTTGTGTCGATACGATTTTTTTCCAAATCATATAAAATCTAAGATTTTTTAAACTAATTTATTACTGAAACGAAAATTAGGCTTGAGCAGTAGAACGGTTTCATGAATATGGGCCCAGTTCTCTTGGATGACAATGACGAGGAGGCGTCACAGAGAAGAAAGGCGTATTTAAATCTACAATCTAATGTAAACAACCGTGTCTGGCGTTAATGTATTAAACTGTTCAAGGTGGTATTTACTGAAACCTTATATATCCCTGGATATCGTCTGTAAAATTGACTGTATAACGACATCAATATCACGAGTTATGTCCCTTTGTTACAGTGGCTGACGTGGGGACCAGACGCCATCCTCTATGAGTACGTTTGGTATGGACAGAATGGAGGTATTATTGCCGGCGCCTTCGTTGGAGGATTTTTTGGCGACCTTGTCGGTCGGAAGGTCATCTCATTCTTAATGTTCGCGTGCATGTCTATGGCACAGGGTATGGTGGCCCTGTCCGAGGACTGGCTCAACTTTCTCCTGTTCCGAAGTCTCGTAGGACTGTTCGCTGGTACGTAGTTCTGTTTCAAAATTGTTTTCTCAAAAACGGTTACAAGTAATTATGTATCTTCTTATTCCGCCGATACGTTATATGTTGCATTTTATTTACGACGAAATAAATTCAGCTTTATTTAAGAGACAGCGTGTATAATCCTGATTGTTCTTTTCCCTTTTGACTTTACATCTTTCACCTATAATCTCTACCAAGACTTGTATATGACAATGGTGCTGTTACAGGCGGTTTCGCGGTGACCAGTATGGTGCTGACCGTGGAACACGTAGGTCGGAACTGGCGTGATGTTTGTGTATGTTCCTGTCTGTGGACTCTCGGCATCATACTTCTATCATTCGAGGGCTGGCTCACACAGAACTGGCGCTACCTCGCCATCGCCACCTCCGCCACAAGCCTTCCATTCATTGGTACATATTTGTGAGTACTCTATAACTCTATCTGCTGTATTGAATAATTCCGACTAATTCGGATTAATGTTTCAGTGACATGTTTAAAATCGTTTGAAAAGTTTGCTCATGTTGTTTTCCATTTCTAGATAACAGAGCAGTCTAAAAAAAGAGACATACATATTCTGTCACATAATCATTATGAGACAAAGTCAAACAAAACTTCCGATGATTGATTGTATATGCCTTTCATTTTCCCGTTTGTGAATTGTGACTTGATGAACATGGTATCTTTGTATGGTGACCTGAAGTGTGACTAGACGGATGTTATGGTCGCCTTCATTACAGCTTTCGTACCCGTGTACATCTCTCTTTGACTCTTCTTTTGGGGATATTCCGAAGTCGATGAATCAACAGACTTTCACAAGTCACTAATGATTTTATAACTGGATTCGTCTCAGCAAAACACAAATAAATGTATATAGGATTGTATTTTTGGAGGGACATTCGTTGAGAGTAGAAGAACTTTGGATTGCTTGTGAAATTCTTTTAGATATTCTTTGAGCTATCGCTAAAAGTAAATCAACGAACCACGCGGAATAGCCAGTGTGTCTAAAACCGACCTCAATACTTATTTACAAAGCTAAAGAGTACCGATACTCGAAAACGTGTTTATTACTGGTCTTAATACTTAGTTACAAGGTTAAAGAATTTCCAATACCCGGAAACGTGTATAGTAACGGAGTAGTTGGAATACCGTTATCATTAGAACAAAAATTGTCTAAATCTATAGTTAAGTTTCATTGAAAAGTAGCAATTGGATTTTTAATAGGAGAACGGCATATAATGTCTCTATTGATGACCATTTATAGTTTTGGTTTAAAGAAGCTTAATTTGGGGAATACTGCGTGGGAACGGTTCTTTGTAGTTATCAGTTACGGTTGGTTTATCCACACAAACTATTAGCGTTATTAATCGCGACTTGTTCGTTATATGTAGGTTACTGTAATACATATACGACAAAGACACGGTGTTATTGTCCGTCTATATATATCTGTGTAGATGGACAAGTTTCGCCTTGTCGACCATAATGAGGCTGTTATCACTGACTGTACCGTCTATCAATGGTAATTCATACTGGTCATGATTTGTCCCGGGGGACCGGGCTCTGTTTCCCTAACTAGAGCATCAATTACAATCTGACCACTCTCCATTGTTTATTGCCCGTGTGTTGTCGGTCCAGGTTACTCAGTAGAGACGCGGTGCGCCGTTATGTGACTTATTGTTCTCCAGGGTTGCTCTCCAGGATGGAGCAATACGTCACAAATACATCTTTCTTTTAAGTACAATAATAAAATACTCAAACTAAATGATTTAGAATAGCCGGAAAGTTTCACAAATGATAATTGGTCGAAAGAATCCAATTCTGTTTTCTCTGAAGCATTTTAGGATGTTACAAATTACTGCAGCCGACAAGTAGGATGTCGGCTTTTGTGCAACTCGGGGTTCCGAATAGTATAGCCGTCACAGAGTTACTAGTAACTGGTATGATTGGCGGACGAGATTTACGGACATTTGCATTAAGACGAACTACTTCTGGACTGGGTTTTTTAATTCTCTGCCCTGATATCATTGAACATATGTTTTGATCATGTCGAAACGGGGGTCGGTTTGAAAGTATTTATATGTCTACGTAAACATTATCCTCAGTTTTATCACCTCTTCAACAAATTACAATTGTCTGTTTGTTCCACATTCACGGTATGTACGAAGTATGTTATACAGCATCAGTGAAGATGAAGCGATCCTTTAATTTCAGTTATATTCTATACATTAACTATTGCTATGAAGCGCTCGTGTGAGCTAGTATATCCGACATGTGAGCTAGTCTGTCTAACCTGGCTATGACGGACAACCCCGTTACTGTACAATATCCGTTTGGTACATATCCTTACAGTTAATTCCTGTGAGCTAGTATGTCCGCCATGTGAGGTAGTCTGTCTAACCTGGCTATGACGGACAACCCCGTTACTGTACAATATCCGTTTGGTACATATCCTTACAGTTAATTCCTGTGAGCTAGTATGTCCGACATGTGAGCTAGTCTGTCTAACCTGGCAATGATGGACAACCCCGTTACTGTACAATATCCGTTTGGTACATATCCTTACAATTAATTCCAGTGTCTTATACTTATCGTTTTAGTCGATCCAAGTGTCAGGTTCACTCCACTCCTTCTTTGAGTTATTCCCATTCAAATAAACCATCTTTTTCGTTTACATTAAATGATAATATTCCATAATTTTATCAACATATTCTCTCCTTTCTGAGACAAAAAATATGTTTCTTTTATTTTGAGATTTTTGGTAAAATATAATTTGTGATTTACAGTATATTTCCAGAAAGTTTCCGATGGTACGGATGTCGGGAAAGATTTGCAGAATCCGAAGCTGGTATCAGAGAAATAACGTCCGCAAATACTACATCTGTACCGGATGTGACGTCACTGTGTGATCGAGCTAGACTCGCCGTCCTTAATTCTATGCACAAGAGAACTCACACCTTCTCGGACTTATTCCGTACCAGGAAATCTTGTAGATACACTGTTGCTGCAATCGTGTGCTGGTACGTCTTCCGGAAATCTTCCTTGTTATCCAGAATGGAAAATACCGGCTTTTTACTAACGTTAACCAATGTTGTGTTAAAAACAAGAAACAAATTAGATTTAATCCTATTGTCATTATACGATATTGTCAAATCAGTTAAAATCGTGTTTCCAGCTCTGTAAGCTGTCATACATTGTAGAACTCTGTAAGCTGTCATACATTGTGGATCTCTGTAAGCTGTCATACATTGTAGAACTCTGTAAGCTGTCATACATTGTGGAACTCTGTAAGCTTTCATACATTGTGGAACTCTGTAAGCTGTCATACATTGTGGAACTCTGTAAGCTGTCATACATTGTAGAACTCTGTAAGTTGTCATACATTGTAGAACTCTGTAAGCTGTCATACATTGTGGATCTCTGTAAGCTGTCATACATTGTAGAACTCTGTAAGCTGTCATACATTGTAGAACTCTGTAAGCTGTCATACTGGTTATGATACTGTAAATAAGATTACCTTTCCATGTACACATGATAAAATATATATTTCCAAATGCTGAGTATCGTACTGAACACGGCTGTAAGCCCACACTTTTTGAGGGCGTCTTGTAGTGCCAGTATCGCACTGAACACAACCGTAAGCCCACACCTTCTGTTGCCATCTTGGAGCTTTACCATCCCCCTCCCTCCGATGGTACCATCTTTGTTATCAAAGATGCTAAGATTATTTCCTCGTAGTTTTGTCCCCTAACCATTTTAGTAGAATCTGGAACTTTAAATTTAAATAATTTGTCCAGCCCACCTGCAATGAAAAAAAAAATCTGGGCAGCATGAGACAAGGTCTCCAGCTTCTCTCCCAGTATTAATTGTACGTTGCCAACAATTGGCTCAGCTGTTAACTATTCAACTATAAATTTCCGGCCAGTATTCCCTGGAAATTCTGAGTCGAATGGCTTTCATCAAAAATTATGAAATAAAAAATATTAATCTACAAACCAACCGCTGTCACCAAATCTTAGCTTACTAATGATGTCTGCTTACTCACGTGGCGGAGAAGTACTCGTACGTCCTCTTGCTTCAATCAATTACCACGATCCCTTTATATCCCTTCCTTTCTTGCATGTTCTTTTTATACTTTCGGTGTTCGTTTGTAATTCCTTAATTGTTAACAGAATCACTTCCTGGTTAAAAAATAATGTTTTAAAAAATACCAAAGATAATCAAAGTTTGAACCTTGAATATTTTACTATAAACAAATATAAACTATGCGTTAATATTACTGGCTATGGATGTTACAGGTCAGTGAGCTGCGCCGTTTACCGGTGTTTACTGGAGCGGATGGATAGCCTCACGGGAAATGATTACATCGACATCTGTATCACATACACCATCGATCTCCCCATTGTCTTCTCCGCCATTATCATCAACAAATGGTATGTACCAAAAAACAAATATTGCAACAGAAGGAAAAAGAAAAGTTATATACTATACAGCGTCCACAAACATGCAAGATACTTAGTAGAACATCGAGTGGTCAGAAAGGACAACCACAGGAACTAGGTCGAATCTCGTACAGATACGAAAACACCCAGCAAGAACTCAGAAGAATCTCAAGTGCATACGAAAGCAAGAACAGGAACTAAATAGACGCCAAATATAAGAACAGGAACTAAATAGACGCCAAATATAAGAACGGATGCCCACAGAGTGTAATGCGTTTCTATATGTCATGATGGAGAGTATTAAGGTCGACACTGATCTAAAACATGTCATCTGTCATAGTTAACAAATAACCATGGTAGAACAGGAATGTTGCAATTTAAAATCAGATCGCCGTCATTGATAACAAATAATAACAATAGTAGAAACCAGGTCACAGTGAGAAACGTAAAATTTGCACACAGCTAAAACTACCGAGCACGTCAGCGTCATATACCGACATACCCCCACAGACAGACAATAATGGTCAACTCTATATCAGGCTTTTAAACTTATTTTCACGATCGTGAACTTCCCTTTCCTCTATAGTAATAAGTCAACCTATTCTACTTCCCATGGTAAATTCGCTACTCCAGTACCTGTTCTGAGTTTTAAGGTTTTGTGGATAGATGTGATAATCGGTCCACCATCGAGGCTTCAATATTCGTTCGTTGAAGACATTGTACAGGTACCATCCTATCCCGATTTCCAGCTATACAAGACTTCTTCCATGATTCAGGACTGTGTCTTAGATCATTAACAAACAAAACAACTTTCTGTAAATAACAGGAGACGCATTGACAGGTGTCACAAGGTTATTTTCGGAACAAGACTTCCTTTTGTTATGGTGTTTCCTGTTGATTTGGAGTTTTGTAAATTATCTGTTGTTTAGGTGTCTCCTTTCCTTTTGTTATGGTGGTCCTGTTGTTTTGGTGTCTCCTTTCCTTTTGTTATGGTGTTCCTGTTGTTTTGGTGTCTCCTTTCCTTTTTGTTATGGTGTTTCTTACGTTCATCTTATTTTTGTGTTTCCTTTGTTCCTTAGTTCTGGGCCCGTATTCATGAAACCGACCTCGTGCTAAAGCATGCAATTTGTGCTCAAACCTAATTTCTTGTTCGATTGATAAATTGATAATAAAATCTTATTTTAACCATGATTTGGAGAAGCATTGAAAAGACTTAAAGCCGAAATATATTTTTAATATTCACATTTGACTTTTTTTATCGCTTTGACATGATTTTACCTTCCTGTTGTTTAAGTTACTCCTAAGTTCCAGGTGTTTTGATGTATCATCGTTTCCTATAATTTTGGGGTCTTCCGAGTTCCTGGTGTTTTTAGCATCTAATGCGTTCCTGTTCTTTTGAAGTCTCCTCGGCTCCTATCTATTTTCGTTACTCCTGATTTCCTGTTGTGTTGGGTAGTTTCTAGCTTCTGTTGTTTAAGATGCTCCTAAGCTTTTGTTGTTTTGATGTATTACCGTTTCCTGTAATGTTTGCGTCTCGTATGTTCCTAGTATCTACTCGGTTCCTGTTATTTCCTTGATTCCTAGTATCTCCTCGGTTCCTGTTATTTCCCTGATTCCTAGTATCTCCTCGGTTCCTGTTATCTCCTCGGTTCCTAGTACCTCCTCGGTTCCTGGTTACTCCTCGGTTCCTGTTATCTCCTCGGTGCCTGTTATCTCCTCGGTTCCTAGTATCTCCTCGGTGCCTGTTATCTCCTCGGTTCCTGGTTTCTCCTCGGTTCCTGTTATCTCCTCGGTTCCTAGTACCTCCTCGGTTCCTGGTTACTCCTCGGTTCCTGTTATCTCCTCGGTGTCTGTTATCTCCTCGGTTCCTGGTATCTCCTCGGTTCCTGCTTTCTCCTCGGTTCCTGGTATCTCCTTGGTTCCTAGTTACTCCTCAGTTCCTGGTATCTCCTCGGTTCCTGGTTTCCCCTCGGTTCCTAGTATCTCCTCGGTTCCTGGTATCTCCTCGGTTCCTGTTCTCTCCTCGGTTCCTAGTTATTCCTCGGTTCCTGGTTTTTCCTCGGTTCCTGGTTTGTCCTCGGTTCGTGGTATCTCCTCGGTTCCCGTTATCTCCTCGGTTCCAAGGTACTCCTCGGTTCCTGGGTTCTCCTCGGTTCCTGGTATCTCCACGGTTCCTGTTATCTCCTCGGTGTCTGTTATCTCCTCGGTTCCAAGGTACTCCTCGGTTCCTGGGTTCTCCTCGGTTCCTGGTGGGGGCTCGGTTCCTGGTGTCTCCTCGGTTCCTGTTATGTCCTCGTTGCCTGTTATCTCCTCGGTGCCTGGTATCTCCTCGATTCCTGGTATCTCCTCGGTGCCTGATATCTCCTCGGTTCCTAGTTATTCCTCGGTTCCTGGTATCTCCTCTGTTCCTGTTATCTCCTCGATTCCTAGTATCTCGTCGGTTCCTGGTATCTCCACGGTTCCTGTTATCTCCTCGTTGCCCGTTATTTCCTTGATTCCTAGTATCTCCTCGGCTCCTGTTATCTCCTCGGTTTCTGGTATCTCCTCGGTTCCCGTTATCTCCTCGGTTCCAAGGTACTCCTCGGTTCCTGGGTTCTCCTCGGTTCCTGGGATCTCCTCGGTTCCTGGTTTCCCCTCGGTTCCTGTTATCGCCTCGGTGCCTGTTATCGCCTCGGTGCCTGTTATCTCCTCGTTGCCTGTTATCTCCTCGGTGCCTGATATCTCCTCGGTTCCTAGTTATTCCTCGGTTCCTGGTATCCCCTGGGTTCCTGGTATCTCCTCGGTGCTTGTTATCTCCTCGGTTCCTAGTATCCCCTCGGTTCCTGGGATCTCCTCGGTTCCTGGTCTCCCCTCGGTTCCTGTTATCTCGTCGGTGCCTGTTATCTCCTCGGTTTCTGGTATCTCCTCGGTTCATGGTATCTCCTCGGTGCCTGGTATCTCCTCGATTCCTGGGATCTCCTCGGTGCCTGTTTTCTCCTCGGTTCCTGGTATCTCCTCGGTTCCAAGTTACTCCTCGGTTCCTGGTTTCTTCTCGGTTCCCTGTTTCTCCTCGGTTCCTGGTTTCTCCTCGGTTCCTGGTATCTCCTCGGTTCCTGGTTTTTCCTCGGTTCCTGGTGTCTCCTCTGTTCCTGGTATTTTGGTGTCTCTTGTTAAGCACCACACGTAACTCGAGAAGGATTCAAAACACTGCAACGATTAGTGTATTCCAGAAAATTGACTTGTAAATAGTAATGTCAGCTGTTACTCTTTGCAGACCGAATAAACACTTAACACTGCCGATTTTGGACGTTAACGAGTAAGTGAAATATAATATCTTTAAAAGCAAGTTACCTGAGTGTCTCCTTTACAGAATTGCTTTTGATTTTAGCGAAGTCATTAACATCGAATTACGACGGTTATGATGTTAACTATTCTATATGAAATTATAGTAGTAGTGATGGAGTCTGTGTGATATAATGAAATACCCAAACATCAATAGCTAGCATTACGTAACATACCACACACACTGGGGCTCAAGTACAGTCCTCTGTGGGGAGAATAAAACACGTAATTCCCCAATATCAGGATTCTCAAATTAGGGGTATTAAAGGCTTCGTGTGAAATTATAATATAAATCGAAATCCTAAATGTTTGTAATTACATTAAACCCATTTACTTCGGCCCTCTGTAAAAAGAAAACAGATAAATGTGAAAATAACAATTCATTAATAACCACAATAAAGATAAAATGTATCCTAAATTCAGCAAATCTAGGTTTTATTTCCACATTAGCTTGTTATAACACCGAAATATTCTCACATGAGACTGCCTTTCTATTTACCTAAATTTACAGATTTAATAACGGTATCCTCAATGATCGGCCTGGGACCTTCAGTAGACCGAGCTGGTAGGGATGTTACAGCAGGCTGATCGGTCTACCCTGTGGGGAGCTATTTAAAGGGCTTTCCCAACCAATACTATGCGCGCGTACCCGGTTTCTCATTATCTGTATATTTATTTATTTAGTTCTTGGAACGGGAATTGATTGGGTTAATGTCTCTTGTCTTGAGAAATAACATACCGACAGACTATCATCCTGCAAATAGGAAGAGTGCACTGGCCTGATTTATTTTGTACTAGTTCACAAAGGCTAATGAGGAAGGGTGACTGTATTATATATATAATACAGTGTATCAGGTATAAGATATACATATATGTGGAGGTTTTATGTTAAGAAATAGCTTGAGTTAGAAAGACCATTACACTTTGTACATAATATAACTCGGAGTCAATAGGAACAACATTACCGAATTAGTTTCCACATTTTCTTAATTGTTTCGGCGTAATTCAACCGGTGCACATAACAGGAATTCAAGATTTGGTAACATGTACGAAACTAAGGGAACATAAACTAACCGATGTTCACAAAATGTACTTCCGTCTTTACGATAATCAATAATTTGATAATTAAAGTGACGTTAGTGTCTGTATCGCTTATTGAGTTTAAATATAATTGATATTATTACAGGTAATGTTTCAAGTTTGGAAGACAGACGAACAACTTGTTAAAATTACATAATTTTGCCGGAGTTTTATGTTTTGGCTTGGAACCAGAAGCATTTTTAGCGGAAATATGTCTGACGTGCGTCGTTGACTACACTGTAGGATCGCAAAACGGCTTTAAAACACTTCAAGATTCATTCAAGAACATTATATGTTTTTTATAATCAAATCGACAGCTCCCTTAGAGAATGCTTTGATGTATCTGCATCAAATATTTGGATTGAAAGTTAAATGAAGCGGCCGAGCACGCAACAGACTCTCCTGGGACGACAAACAAATCAATAACGAAAAAAATCGTGATTTATTTGATTTAGAAACCATGTCTTATTTAAAGGCTAAAATGAATTCCCAACTAGTGGAACACCTTTCGACCAGACACTCTGCTTTCAGGGAAAAACCTACAGGTGCTCATTTCTCCGGTTATAACCTGCATTAGTATATAAAGGGTATCCGAATATAAAAACACATGTAAAGCATTGGTCATGTGATCAGGTAATAGCACTACAATAATTTCGATGTTTAGTGTCCACGGCAATGTCATTCGTTAGTGTATACTCTGAATGCACGGTAGTCTAGTGGTAGGACGCCGGGCTCGTGACCGAAGAGTTGCGGGTTCGAGTCAGGGCACGGCACTGTGTTGTATCTTTGAGCAAGACACTTTACTCCGTTTGTTCCAGTCTACTCAGCTGTAAATAAGTACGTGTTTGGGCAGTGCTAGAATTGTAAAATGCTAGCTGTGAGCGCCAAAATGGCAGCACCGGCTGTTGAGAAAGATATTTGCTGGTTGCAAAGGCCATATAACCACGGATCATAATTTGTGAACCGCTTTGAGACAACCTACGAACAAGGTTGTTTTATTTTATTTTTCCGTGTCTTGTTGATAGGACCATTTGCCTTTCAATATCGGCCATCGGTGTTGCTGTCTTTGTTTTTCTCGTGTATTTACGATAGGAGCTTGTTAACAAGGCGGTATCGGCTATCACTAATGTTTGTTGTCGTTGCTATTCCCCCTTTTTTAGTTATTTACTTTGTTATTATCTTTGTCCATATATTGCCGCTCGTCATGTTTTGTTTTCAAGCTTGTATGATTTTGGCGATGCTATTATATATGCCCTATGGGAGCGGTATTCGTTGTGTTTGTCTGTAGGCTGTATCGGCGATATGAGCATCTTTAATCTTCTGTATTAGAATATATATTTTTTAATCATGTGTATTGAAAAATGAGCTTTTTCGCATTACAGTATCGGCCGTCGCTGGTGCCTGTTCCTGTACGGGACGTCATCAGGGTTCGCCCTTATGTGTATCATTGTCCTGCACATAACCAACAACCTGGACAAGGACGAGCAGATGGTCACCAGCATATCCGTGTTCGGCAAACTAGGGGTGACTGCTTCAATAGCACTCACCGGTCTCGTCACCATCGAAACCTACCCAACCGCAATCAGGCAAGTCCTTATCGACTCCATTTCATTTATTTATCCAAGGAACGAGTTATCGTCTGGTAATAAATATTGTATCGCAATAAAAATACATTTGACTCACTACCATACATGTCTTATCACAATAGAAACACATCACAAAGTAACACAATAGAAATGTATACTCATTTGCTGTCAGGTAGGTCTGAATGCATCCCCATAAAATATCTCCCCGTCGCCGTTCAGTATAGGTGTCTAATACTTCACTTGTCGAGAAAGAAACATACCATTATCACGATCAGATAATTTTCGAAGACCTCACTTCTCTTGTAATGGTTATATATCCTTACGCCACCAAGTAAAGGATCTTCGCCGCCATTTCCCGAGGCCACTACTGACCGATTTCACTTCTCTTATCGCCTTAGGGATATGGCCAACCGTCATCAGGTAAGTCATCAAATACCCTACTCCTCTCACTTCTCTTATCGTCCCACTGCAGTCAGGTAAGTCATCAAATACCCTACTCCTCTCACTTCTCTTATCGTCCCACTGCAGTCAGGTAAGTCATCAAATACCCTACTCCTCTCACTTCTCTTATCGTCCCACTGCAGTCAGGTAAGTCATCAAATACCCTACTCCTCTCACTTCTCTTATCGTCCCAATGCAGTCAGGTAAGTCATCAAATACCCTACTCCTCTCACTTCTCTTATCGTCCCACTGTAGTCAGGTAAGTCATCAAATACCCTACTCCTCTCACTTCTCTTATCGTCCCACTGCAGTCAGGTAAGTCACCAAATACCCTACTCCTCTAACTTCTCTTATCGTCCTACTGCAGTCAGGTAAGTCATCAATATCTCACTTCTCTTATCGTCCTACTGCAGTCAGGTAAGTCATCAAATACCCTTCTCCTTTCACTTCTCTTATCGTCCCACTGTAGTCAGGTAAGTCATCAAATACCTTTCTCCTTTCACTTCTCTTATCGTCCTACTGCAGTCAGTAACTTCAATACATTTATTTTGCCGATAAAGTGTGATAAGTGTGATGTGTGCCTACAGGTGTATGGGGACGTCTGTTGGGATCATGTCGGGCGTGGTTGGCTGTGCTGTTGGTAGACAGATCCTCTCAGTCGCCTCTAAAGTAAGTCAAATAGTAGACCAGTGATAACCTAGCTGGGGAAATTAGGATAGCCTTAAACAAAATCAGATCACATTTTAATTTCGGCTTTGACTTCACGTTTAGATCAAATAATTTGTTTCGCTGCTGTTTATCCAAAAATGATTCCAACCTTTTGCTATCTCACCGTGGATTGTGTATGCTACTTCTGGTACAGTTTTATTAGTTTATCTAACCCTCGGTCCTGTTTCAGAACTTTCACTATACTTTGCCTTACATTGGGTATGGAGTACTGATGACGATAGTAGGATTCTCCGGACTTCTCTTCTCGGAGACGCTGGATCGACCTCTACCGGACTTACTCCCCAGTCGACACCGCCTTATCGGCATAAAGGAAGTGAGTGTGTCCACACAGGCATGGGGAGGCGCAAGATGAGAGAGTAAAGGTGATCGACAAGATCGATTGGGAAAATTTACAGGTAAGTAAAACAAAACGTAAAGAGAACACTGAAGGGTGAACTAAACCAAACTCGAACTCAAAAACCGATGGCAGAATATAAATAAGCACAGGAAAGATTTAGGAGACCCTTGGAAAAAACACAATGAGTAGAAGACCATGTGCTCCGGAAGAGTGACCGTATTCTGTCTCCCGAACGACACAAACCATGCAAATCTAGGTCAAATCCAAGAAATATATCGCGTCCTCAAATTGAGGACCAGGGTAACGACAACGGAATAACAGGACACACTAAGGAGCACACTAAAGGACACCCACCTTTATATTACACGGGGAAATCGATTATTTCCTAATGAGATCGTGATGGCGACAATAAAGCTTGTCCATAGTAGTCATGGACCTGTATCTCTCCTTGTGTTATACATTTGTTCGTAGGCAATCGACATTTATCACGGAAATTGTCTTTGTTCCTGGGTTATGAAAACACCACGTTGTAACTATATACATGCATACACGTTCTAGTCCTAAAGAGACAAACACAATCATGATAACAGATTTTGTTCTTTGGTCAGCCTCGCCCTTGGTGACTTAGTTACTGTGCAATAACATGGAAACAGTCGATATACCTACCCTGCAATCATATATAAAACTGCTACGCCATGAACATACGAATCATTCATGCTACAAGGACGAGTCTTTGAATCTTCCCCCGATCTTGTGAAATAGTAACCAAGTCATTATATGGAAATGTTTGCGATCCACACTCTATATATACAACTGCTAGTGCGGAAGAGAGTAAACACGTATGTTATCAGGATTTATCTGGGATATGGCCCCAGCTCTGGGGACTATATAGACAAATGAACATGCATACGGATATCTAGTCAATTTTACTTCTCCAAGCAAA
This sequence comes from Mizuhopecten yessoensis, assembly GCF_002113885.1. Lineage (NCBI taxonomy): Eukaryota > Metazoa > Mollusca > Bivalvia > Pectinida > Pectinidae > Mizuhopecten > Mizuhopecten yessoensis. The sequence continues at coordinate 106,816 of NW_018408078.1, forward strand.
CTTGGTTCGTGGGACTTCTGAATCAATTGCTTTATAAAGGTAAAGTTTAAAACATTTGAGCGCTCAGGTGCAATGTCCGAAAGGGGAAATTTGGTGCTAAATCTTCGAAGGCAAGCACATCTTGACCAGTCGGTTATGTTTCAAACAAATTTCCTATGAAGCATCCTTGGGATTAGGAAATCATATTTTATATAAAAGAAATGATATTGTCCTCTTCGTATTTAGAGGCAGATCCTGAAATGAGGACATTTTTTGCCATCATTATTGAAGAAATATTTTGCCATGATTGGTTAACTATATCCAGATGATCGACAAAGGCCCTTTGGGTATCTTGTCCACAACAAAATCTATAAAATGGTTTAATAGCTGCTGTGGTTCCGTGTCCAATGGAACTGTCATACTGTATACTAGGTAAGGGGTGTGTCGTCAGTGGGTAACGGTCACTGTTATCACGATAAAATCGTTCAACTTTCAGAAAGGGCCGTTTATTCCTGTAGAGAATTTTGCATCTGTCTGTCATATGTCAAAGAGAGAGTCTCCACATTCTTTGTAAATACCATACCAAGGTATGATGACCTTTTTAATTGCCTCGAGAATTTGGGAAAATAGTGAACGGTTGCTTTTCACCAAAATACATCTTGATGTCAGTGATAGATAGCACGTGTGCTACGTTAATGTTGGAGAGGTAAATGTTGGGGAGGTAAATACTGGGGAGGTAAAGCGATCTTGCAGTAGTTATTTTTCATGTCCTTTTCAAATGAAAACGGTTTTGTAAACACATAAAGTAACTCATCTGATCATTTACGCTGTGTTTTCAGATGTCCATGGACAGTTGGGTCTCCGTACGGGAGCAGGCTAGCCAGACCTAGGAGTTTTTACGTGGACCAGAATGCTCACTGGAGCAGACGTGAGGTTATATTTTGGCGGCAGCTGGAAAATTTTGAAGTTCTCGTTCTCGCGTTGAAGCGGTTGATATCTTCAAGTTTCAAGCGTCCGTGATGTGTAAATAATTGAACGTGAGCTGCGTCTCGACGCACGTGCAAACATCACAATGTGACGTTGTCGTGGTTCGAGTTACCTTTAGTGTAGATGGCGTGTGTGTCGGGTTGGACGTCATCGGGATTAGATTATATCTACACGAGTACCTTGTATAAATCCTGTATATCATCACCACAAAATAATAGCAATAAATTCGTTTTCTCAACTACATGTTCAGTTTTTGTGTAAACATATACATGTTCGGTCCTCGCATATACTTGCTATGTTACAATTTTTTACACTCGCTAGATACTAAATATGTATTTTGAGTAATCTCGCTTTATAGAGTGAAACCAAAACCCTGTTGTGTTGACCTCAGTTACGTATTGATAACATGCTAGTTAACATACATATTGGGAGCATTGATAGATTTTATCGTTACTAAAGGAAAGTGACCACTCTGGATGATACAAGTGATACAGTCGTGACGTCCAGGGGTTGTATAATTTACTCTATGCACCTTAACAATGACAATAAATACAAATACAATGGCGTCCCAATCTCTACAACCTGGTGATCCAATCTCTACAACCTGGCGTCCCAATCTCTACAACCTGGCGATCCAATCTCTACAACCTGGAGATCCAATCTCTACAACCTGGCGATCCAATCTCTACAACCTGGCGTCCCAATCTTTACAACCTGGCGTCCCAATCTCTACAACCGGGCGTCCCAATCTCTACAACATGGCGATCCAATCTCTACAACCTGGCGATCCAAGCTCTACAACCTGGCGATCCAATCTCTACAACCTGGAGATCCAATCTCTACAACCTGGCGATCCAAGCTCTACAACCTGGCGATCCAATCTCTACGACCTGGCGTCCCAATCTCTACAACCTGGCGTCCAAATCTCTACAACCTGGCGATCCAATCTCTCCAAACTGGCGATCCAATCTCTACAACCTGGCGTCCCAATCCCTACAACCTGGCGATCCAATCTCTACACCCTGACGATCCAATCTCTACAACCTGGCGTCCGAATCTCTACAACCTGGCGTCCCAATCTCTGCAACCTGGCGTCCCAATCGCTATAGCCTGGCGTCCCAATCTCTACAACATGGCGATCCAATATCTACAACCTGGCGATCCAATCTCTACAACCTGACGATCCAATCTCTACAACCTGACGATCCAATCTCTACAACCTGGCGTCCGAATCTCTACAACCTGGCGTCCCAATCTCTACACCCTGGCGTCCCAATCTCTACAACATGGCGATCCAATCTCTACAACCTGGCGTCCGAATCTCTACAACCTGGCGTCCCAATCTCTATAGCCTGGCGTCCCAATCTCTACAACCTGGCGTCCCAATCTCTGCAACCTGGCGTCCCAATCGCTATAGCCTGGCGTCCCAATCTCTACAACATGGCGTCCCAATCTCTACAACCTGGCGATCCAATCTCTCCAAACTGGCGATCCAATCTCTACAACCTGGCGATCCAATCTCTACAACCTGACGATCCAATCTCTACAACCTGGCGTCCCAATCTCTGCAACCTGGCGTCCCAATCTCTATAGCCTGGCGTCCCAATCTCTACAACCTGGCGTCCCAATCTCTACAACCTGGCGATCCAATCTCTACAACCTGGCGTCCCAATCTCTGCACCGTTTGAGTTTTAAGGTTAAGGTTACGGTGTTGAAATGATAACAGTATTTTAACCTGACTCTCTCAACCATCGTGAAAAAACTTTGACACGACAAAGTATGGACCTGAAGCAGAAGAGCTAGTCGAATCAAAGAGCCAGAAGAAAGCTGATACAACGTCACTCTGTCTGCTGATTATGGATTTATCCGTACCTCTAAGTAGTTCCACATGATTCACGGCATTCCATAATGTGATAAATACAAATATCAACTCAAATTGAAAGTTGCTCGCTTGAGCTTTTTTTCCCCAGTGACAGTCACATTACTAAAACTGTTGTACCACATTCAATATTCAGTTATCGCATTGTGGAATATTAAATATACAAAAACACAGAAACAGTCCAAGCCTATAATATGTTTCTTATATACGTACATATATATATAATAAATACCAACATACATCATTTTCATTTTTTTAAAGTTTTTAGCTATATAAAAATAATATCAACATGTTATATATATTACTCAAAGATTGTTAATAAAAAGTAGACATCATAGAATCGTGGACACGTGCTCTTTAACGACAGCTGACATAATAGACAAAGTCCGCGATATGTCGGACCATCATGTGACATCTATTGAGTGTACATTCTCCGGACGATATGTGTGACAGCTATTGAGTGTACATTCTCCGGACGATATGTCGGACCATCATGTGACATCTATCGAGTGTACATTCTCCGGACGATATGTGTGTAATCTATTGAGTGTACATTCTCCGGACGATATGTCGGACCATCATGTGACATCTATTGAGTATACATTCTCCGGACGATATGTGTGACATCTATTGAGTGTACATTCTCCGGACGATATGTCGGAACATCATGAGACATCTATTGAGTGTACATTCTCCGGACGATATGTGTGACATCTATACATCTAAATATTTAAATATAGCGGAGGAATGTAGTCCTTCAAAATAAGTTACAATCAGACCAAATGACAAACATTGGTTCAGCTTTGACATGAGATGTGAGATAACGTAAAGAGACAGATTTCTCCAAAAATATAAATCCAATCGATCTCCTAATAATTTTAAGAAACAACAATCTTAAAAAAAGGATAGAGAGAAAGGCCGAAATCTGCCCATTATGTGAGAGAATAGACTGAGCGAGGCTTTTCTCCTACTAAAACACAATAACCCTTTGTGCAAAATAATGGACCGCTATTGAACAAAATCCAAATAAGAATATTAATGCACACATATGTTTATGTCTAAAGCATTTGTGCTTGTACTTGTAGACGACACATGTGTTTGAGAGGAAAGGTTATCACGCAGTGCCTGTGGATCTAGACATCACTGTTATTGTGACCTAAACTTAAATTACATACGTCCCTGTACCTGACGCTGTACATGTGGGTACCTATATGTTTTAGATATATGTTACTGTGACCTAAACTTAAATTACATACGTCCCTCTACCTGACGCTGTACATGTGGGTACCTATATTATTTAAATATATGTTATTGTGACCTAAACTTAGATTACGTACGTCCCTCTACCTGACGCTGTACATGTGGATACCTATATTATTTAGATATATGTTACTGTGACCTAAACTTAAATTACATACGCCCCTGTACCTGACGCTGTACATATGGATACCTATATTCTTCAGATATCTGTTATTGTGGCCTAAACTTAGATTACATACGTCCCTCTCCCTGACGCTGTACATGTGGATACCTATAATATTTAGATATATGTTACTGTGACCTTAACTTAGATTACATCCCTGTACCTGATGCTGTACATGTGGGTGCCTATATTATTTAGATATATACGCTGTACATGTGGGTACCTTTATTATTTAGATATATGTTTTTGTGACCTAAACTTAGATTACGTACGTCCCTGTACCTGACGCTGTACATATGGATACCTATATTATTAAGATATATGTTATTGTGACCTAAACTTAGAATACATACGTCCCTGTACCTGACGCTGTACATGTGAGTACCTATATTATTTAGATGTATGTTACTGTGACCTAAACATAGATTACATACGTCCTTGTACCCGACGCTGTACATGTGGGTACCTTTATTATTTAGATATATGTTACTGTGACCTAAACTTAGATTACGTACGTCCCTGTACCTGACGCTGTACATGTGGGTACCTATATTATTTAGATATATGTTTTTGTGACCTAAACTTAGATTACATCCCTGTACCTGATGCTGTACATGTGGGTGCCTATATTATTTAGATATATGTTACTGTGACCTAAACTTAGATTACATGCCTCCCTGTACCTGACGCTGTACATATGGATACCTTTATTATTTAGATATATGTTACTGTGACCTAAACTTAGATTACATGCCTCCCTGTACCTGACGCTGTACATAGGGGTACCTATATTATTTAGATATAGGTTTTTGTGACCTAAACTTAGATTACATACGTCCCTCTACCTGACGCTGTACATATGGATACCTATATTATTTAGATATAAGTTATTGTGACCTAAACTTAGATTACATACGTCCCTGTGCCTGACGCTGTACATGTGGGTACCTATATTATTTAGATATATGTTATTGTGACCTAACCTTAGATTACATACGTCCCTCTACCTGACGCTGTACATATGGATACCTTTATTATTTAGAAATATGTTATTGTGACCTAAACTTAGATTACATACGTCCCTGTACCTTACGCTGTACATATGGGTACCTATATTATTTAGATATATGCTATTGTGACCTAAATTTAGATTACATACGTCCCTGTACCTGACGCTGTACATGTGGGTACCTATATTATTTAGATATATGCTATTGTGACCTAAATTTAGATTACATACGTCCCTGTACCCGACGCTGTACATGTGGGGACCTATATTATTTAGATATATGTTATTGTGACCTAAACTTAGATTACATGCGTCCCCGTACCCGACGCTGTACATGTGGGTACCTATATTATTTAGATATATGTTATTGTGACCTAAACTTAGATTACATACGTCCCTGTACCTGACGCTGTACATGTGGGTACCTATATTATTGAGATATATGTTACTGTGACCTAAACTTAGATTACATGCGTCCCTGTACCCGACGCTGAACATGTGGGTACCTATATTATTGAGATATATGTTACTGTGACCTAAACTTAGATTACGTCCTTGTACCCGACGCTGTACATGTGGGTACCTATATTATTGAGATATATGTTATTGTGACCTAAACTTAGATTGCATGCGTCCCTCTACCTGACGCTGTACATGTGGGTACCTATATTATTTAGATATATGTAAATGATGTACCACTTGTAACTGTTACCATTCACGCATGTACATTTGTATGTTGGTTGTGATGCACAAAGGCGTGTATGCCTATTGCTTAATAAGGATAACCATGTCAACACGAGATACCCTCAGCTAGCACTAGTTAGTGTGAGTCTACTGGACTTTTCAATCAGTCTAGGTGACAACATGTCCTCGTCAGGAGATGACCTCTTTGGATCACAGTCTGTCTATATCACTGTTTAAAGCAATGTTACTGACGACGTACTTATAGAAGAGCTAGAGGAGGATATTCAAAACCAAAACCCCCCAAATGTTCGGACTATTTCCAGCTATGTTAAAATTACAAAGGAGATCCTCATAATTTTCAGAAGTGCTACGAGATTTATGCTGCCATCTTTTTTTTTTAAAAAAAATCAATCTTTGAAACATCTGGAATTATTACTTTGAACCACTCTGCTAATTATTTTAGATTAGTAATAAACCTAATAACAGCATGGGGGCTCTAAAAATGAAAAGCGGTTTTTTTCATCATATTTTTTGCATTATTACACTTGGGAAAGAACATTTTCTTTCATATGATGCTGAAATAATCAACGATGGATTAAAGTACAGAAAGTTGCAGCCTAAAATGACGAGGGCATGCGGAAACCGTGATCACCGTGAAAAATGTCCGGTGGAGTTGATCGGAGTAAATCAGTCTGAGGTTATATCATAAATTTAAAATTCGTGCAATTTTATACTTATTGGGTGGATTATATACATGAATGTGAGTATATTCACGAACACGGCAATTTCACATTGTTTATAATAGCATGTATCTTATTACAATGTAATACTAAATAACTACACAACTTTGTACATATATAGTGGAACTCGTTGCCCATAAATAGACATTCACTACCTTGACAAGCTTCTGGTATTTAATAACAGTACTAAACCTTCAATAGATTGGGGTAGGGATGGTGTTGTTAGTTACCAGACTCTATTACGATGCCCAACTCATAACGGAGAAAACAGATCACCGCTCTAATACTGTCGGTACATACAAACAGATGAACAGCTTAGTGACGACAGCGATATTTAACATGGAAAACGTCAGAAACAGCAACAGGAATGTGTCGATGACAGCAATAATGTCAGCAAAGATCATCACAAAGAAGTTATTTGTTTCTTCAGCTGGATAGACTGTTAACATCAAATTATAATGTGAATTGTGGAATGGCTATTTGATTACATAACACTGTAAACTTTTGCCTGCCATTGTTTATCTTCAGTAATTATTTTGTTCTTGACACGTACATGTGTGCCGGTTTCTCTGATCGTATGGGTGTTTGGAGTCAAGAGTTCTGGTGAAGAAATAAATAAAAGTTCACTGAAAAAAAATTTGTTTCCGTTGTATCTACTTGTAGCTTTCCTTTATTTACCAGACAAAAAAATGGACACTAACTTTACGGACAGCTGCTGCCTGATAATGGACAGTTACAGGTAGACAGTAGATATAAGTGTACGTTTGCTCATATATAATGTACAATGAGAACAATGGATGATTTCACAACCGTGTTTCAAGCGGATATAAACGGTCTTTTATATAGTTTCAGCGATACGAATCCTAGAAACTTTTTGAAACTTGTCCGCAGGTTTTTTTTAAATCAGCTGACACATCAAATAGTATACCATCTGTAAGGAGTGCCACTGGAAATATAGATATATAGATATACGTCATTAAGACTAATATCCTAAATGACTGTTTCCATATCCACTTCTAACGATACTGACATTGACGTACCTGTTATAGAAACCAGAGCTGATTCTTACCTCTCACATCTACCATTTAATGACATTAATGACATGACAGTATCGACATTCTTATGACTCTAACAATTGGTAAAGCTGTAGGAGAAGACACCATTAGTCATTCCATGCTAAAAACACTGCTAAAACAGTTGCTTGTCATCTATTGTTAATTTTTTGGTACCTCTTTGGAAACTAGATCTTTCAATGGACAATGGAAACATGCTCTAGTGATGCTATCTTAAACAATGAGATAAACAAGGTCTTTCAAATTATAGACCTATTGCACTTTTAAGTACATTGGTAAAGTTTTCGAAACACTAGTCGCTAAATATTTACATAACTGCCTTTTAGATAGTTCTCTTATGCATATATATCAGTCGGGTTTTCAGCCAGGTAATTTTACCATAATATGTATGCCAATCTTGAAAAAAAGCAGCTCGCTTATATAGTTGTGTGTGATATTGCTAAGGCGTTAGATCGAGTGTGGCATAGCGGGATGGAAGTGAAATTGGCTAGCTATGGAATATGAATTATGTTAGTAACAGATCGCAAGTTTTTATTAGAAATAGTAAATATTCTGTTAAGACAACAAATGCAGGTGTGTCCCAGGGATCGGTTATTGGCCCGTTACTATCTATACTTTATATTCTACATCTTTCACTGAACTGTCAACCAGTTTACCATCACACAGTGTTGCGCAGCGCTTCATCAGACTTAAAGACAAGCCCCAACCGGCATACCCTTCGCCATTAGTCGAATGAAAAGCCAGCCTAGATTATTTTTTAAAAGGTAAAAGACAGCCCCTGCTTGAAAGATGCCAAGTCAGGGGGCTCAGTCGTAGCAGCTTGGAGAGAATTCCAGTGGGGGATAATTGATGGGAAGAAACTATGCGTAACACTTTTTTTTAGAGAAAGAGAGACAGCCACATTTAAAGGAGTGATTTCGTCGGGTGGAAGATGTAGAGGCTTTCAGGTAGTCCTTGGCTCGGATGTCTAATAAATTATGGGCAATTTAATTCATGGTTGTAAGCTGAATCTTGATTTCAGTGACTCCCATTGTAAGGATTGTATCATGTCAGATACACTGCTGGTGGTACGGTATCTGTTTGTGGTGTAACGAGCTGCTCTCCTTTGAACCTTTTCCAGCTGTCAATCTGGTTCTTGGTGTGGGGCTCCATACAGCTGAGCAGTACTCGAGGTTGGGGCGAACAAGTGTGTAATATGCACGGGCCTTGGTATATTCGTTGGAAATCTTCAGATTCCTTCCGAGGAATCCAAGCGTGTTGTTCGCCTTCTTACAAACTCTATCGGTATGATGTTTCTATGTGAGGTCTGCTGAGAGATCCACCCCAAGATACTTGCTGGTACTGGTATCTTCAAGGAAGTGACGTTTGAGATGGTACTGAGCTTTTGTGATCCTCCTGTTCTTTGTGACCCTTAGGACATTACACTTGTCTGGATGATACTCCATTCCCCACTTATTTTCCCAGTCAGCGAGTTCTATGAGGTCTTGTTGCAGTATGTCGCTGTCTTCTTTTCCTCCTATTACCCTGTAAACAATGCATGCAGTCATCTGTAAATAGTCTGACCTTAGATGTGACGTTGTTAGGAAGATCATTTATGAATAAGAGGAAAAGGAGAGGTCCGAGACTGGTCCCTCGGGGTACTCCACTGACGTCTGCGGCTTCTTCTGATTGTGTTCTATTCCATAAACCTTTGAGTCCGTCCTTCCAAAAAGCTCCTTATCCAGGAATGAGTTGGTCCCCGTATGCCATAGAAGTCAAGATTCCTCAACAAACGTTGGTGTGGCACACGATCCAACACTTTGGGGAAGTCCAGAATAACAAGTTCTGTTTGCAGGCCGGAATCGATGTTGCTCGAAAGGTCATGGCAGAGTGTCAGTAACTGGGTCTCACAGCTTCTCCTAGTCCTAAATCCTTGCTGAAAATCATTCTGGATACTGTGTTCGTCGAGGTGTTTCATGAAGTTAGACACAATAATATGCTCCTGTATATTGCAGCATACACATTTCAGGGAAACTGGCCGATAGTTGCTCGCTTTATATCGCTCTCCCTTCTTGAAGACTGCTGTAACATTTGCCTTTTTCCACTCTGTTTTGAGTATTCTTGCCGGGATGTTATCGGGACCACTCGCCTTACTGGCATTGCTGTTCCTTTGCAGCTTCGTTACCCCTTTTTCTTCTATGTTGATTTCCTGCATAGAAGGATATGGCGTACCTGGAAGGCATGGGACAAATGAAAGGTCCTCCTGTGTGAACACCGACTTGTACTGCCTATTGAGGATGTTCGCCTTGTCTGCTGCGGTGGGATGTAGTTTTCCGTCTTCCTTCAGGGGGGCTACGCCTGAATTAACTTTCCTTGGCGCCTTTGGTAGCAGTATACAGTAGAGGGTTGTGGCCATGGGTGATATTTTTGTTAAATGGCTAACCCCTGTATAATGATATGTAAAAAAAATATAAAAATAAAACTGTACTAAAATTGGTATTAGCATGATGAAGTGGGCTATGTGAGCTTCACATTTGTAAAAAAAGATTTTTTTGGTTCTAGAATAAAATTTTGGCCATAATCCGAAAGGGTGCGTACACATGAAGGACCAGCTTTACAGGAGGTAAAATTTTGACAACAGCACACGACGCAAAATTGCAAAAAATCAAGTTTTACAATTTTACTGGGACCCAGATATTTCTGCAACCAGGTAGGTAATCTTTAATTTCAGACATAGCTTAGGAAAAAAAATACTAGTTGCGGGGGTCAAATTTTGGGTTAAAATTGCAATTTTTGGCATTTTTTGGTAATTTTTGATGTGGTAACCATGGTTTTCACACAAGTGACATACATAGAAAAAAGAGGTTTATACACTTCTCAGTACTTTATATGTATTTGGCCTTGTTTATCAGAGTCGGGCCATTTCTACTGTATACTGCTACCTTTATATACCGCCAGAAAGAATTTTGTTTGGGCTGCTTGTCATCTTCTTTACTTATCACAATCATATTTTCAATATTTCTCCAGTAGGATTGTCGGATTATCTTCTGTGTGTTTGATCTTGTGGCCTTGTGTCGTCTTATATCCTCTTGTTTTCGTGTTTTTGTTGTTTTTTCCTTAGTCTGTTTGTCCGTCTGATTTCTAGTCTGATCTTCCCATCAATCCATTGCTTGTTGGTCTTTGATCCACTGAGCATCTTACTGGGGATGTGCTTGTTCATCAGTGAAGCCAATGTTGATCTGAAATAGTTCCATTGGACATCTATGGACATGTCAACACTTCTGTCTTTGAATCATTNTTGACCCTGAGCCACCGCCTTCTTGGGAGTATGTAAACCAAGGGCTTGGCGTGTTGTACAGATAGACTTTCCTAGGTGGTAATTTCAATTTCATTGGTGTTAGGCTGGATTCAACAAACACTGCCTCTTGGTCAGACAGAAATTCCTGGAGTTATTTCTACTCTATTTATCAGTGTTGGGTTGCTGGTAAAGAATAGATCCAGTATTGTCTGCACATTTTCAGTGATCCTGGTTGGCTTGTCTATTGATGAGTCCCACGTGAGAGTCAGAAGTTGTCTGCATAAGCTGGAGTGAACTGCACCTTGAGTGACACTTCCTGAACTTCAGTCAATATCAATATCTGCAAGATTGAATTCCCCTCCAATCTATTTATGGGCACTGAATGGAGCTCTGCCGATATATTTTCGAAGCGTCTCCAGGTACAATGAGTCCCTATTGTCAGGTGGTCGGTAAAATGAAGCAATGTAAAGATCTTGTGCATCAGTTACACGTACCTAAGCCCAGACAAGCTCAACTTCTTTATCACCTTGGAGTTCTTCTGGCTGATTACTTTGCATCTCATTGGAGACGAGCAGGAAAACTCCTCCTCCAGTCCATGGCCGTTCCTATCTTTCCGGTAGACATTGTAGCCCAGAGGAAATGTACTGATAGACGTGACTGATGAAAAAGTCTACTACAGACTGTACAGTAGAATGTGTAGTTTGGCAAACGGGTTATTTTTGACGACGTCATTGAGTTGTTGCATGACTGTAGTGCGTGTATTTAGACTGACGGGTAGGTTTTGACGACGTAATCCAGTTTTTCGGCTTACGTTCATGTACGTTATTTAGCTGACGGGTTGGTTTTGACGTCATCGAGGGTTGGTATGACTGTACAGTAGAGTGTGTTTAATAACATCTGTATGTTTCACAAAAACAAGAAGCACTTAAAAAAGCAAACAAAAACATCATAAAAACAAGGTTTTTGAAATCAACCGAAATCAGCAGATGCGATTTCCGACGCGGATATCAATGTACTTTACGATGCCGGGGAACTTGGTTCCAATTCACCAAATTCGATTCTAAACACGATGTAGTTCAACAACACTTTGTTGTTCGGAATGAGGCGTGGGGAAGTCGAGCACAGGGCTCTGTGTTTGGGTGACGTTCATCATGGATTCGACCAAGAAGTAAATAGAGAAGTATTTGAGAATAATGAGCAACAAACTAAAACTATGACAGGGGCAGACATTTCGCTATTTAGAAAGAAGAAAAAAGGTCATACGAACATTTTGAAGATCCCGAGAGGTGTCCGGTTGCGATATATATACAAAACATACAAGAAGAGGATACCAGTGAATTTATCTGAAAATTATCACCCGTTCTATCTGGCCGCGAGTACAATATTAAAAAATATACGATCAGTGGTTTGCAAGATGCCCTGTGGGCCAGATCAAGCTAAAAAGTATGACGAGAAAAATGACAGCAAATTCGAACTTGTGAGAAAAGGCTTACTAATACTTCCGTAAGAAAACGTCTCTGTCCGAAACTCAAGGAAAATGACATCCCTGACACACAGGTAGTACAAATCACCGGACATAAAAATCCATTTTTTTAATAAATGCCGGGCAATGACAATTGCACAAAAAAGTATCACTTCAGTCATGCTTTGTAACGCTAATGACAATAATCTGACAGATCGTGGTCAAAACATCCGAAAGATCTATGTTTACAGAAAGTGCCGGTTATTTGTTTGTTTGTTTATGTTTAACGACCCATCGACGGCTGTGGTCATTTAGGGCCATGGTGATTTATTTATTTATCTTATTTTAACAAACATGTGAATCGCGAAGATAAAATCAGATAAAAATGGTTCATTTTTAAAAGTATTCGCATTGTATGTGTAGATAATAAAAATAATAATAAAAGGGGGTTAAAATAATAAAAGAGATAACGAATAGATGATATGGAATATGCGGTATATATATAACGTCAAAAATGATAAGGTTGGTTAAAAGACATCA
>NW_018408078.1:119946-155155 GCF_002113885.1 Mizuhopecten yessoensis
GAATAGACCGATGTCTTTCAAATAGTTAAATAATGCCTTCGAATCCACGGAACTGAAAAGTGTTTTCATATCCGGGACTCGGAAGTAGTTATCACGAATGTGTTTAAAATCGGAACATTCTATTAAAAAATGCCGGTTATCCATGGCGGTGTGTTCAATATCACAATTAACAATCACACGAATACAGTGGTAAATCCACCTAGTCGGGGATCCAGACGTCCAATCATTCGAAGTGTGACGTCACATAGGGCATATATCATAAAAATCAGCTCGAAATTGACTATCTGCATTATATTCTTCTTTTTTTGTCCTGTTTTGATGTTGTTAGATTCCTGATATGGTAGATAAAATATGATCTTGAATTACGGTGTTTTCTTTGTAAGGACGAAGCATACAAACGTAGCTTTAGAAGTTAAGAGGCCGTATTTATTTTGAGGCCCCGACGGGATACGTGTAGACAATGGCGAAATTGAATATTCTTTTCAAAGTAAAAGGTGCGAAAAAAACCACCTCAATTACCTGTAACTGAGCGAGATCGGCTAAGCCTCGTGTTTGGCAACCTAATGATCTTCCCCCTCGGGTTGAGAGTCCCTTATCTCACCCCCAAGGAAGTGAGATAAAATTTCAATTAAAGAACACACCACTTTATTTAACATGTTTTATAAATTTTGTGGTAAATAGAATATTTGTAGGCTTAAAAATCAATGCTTGTTTTCATTTTTATTGTTGTTTTTGTTGCCATAGACCAAAAAAAATGGAAAATTGTAAAAATTGACTAAAGTTAAACTTTTTGGGTAACCTCAAAAAAAATCCCAGTTTATCTGAATGCTTTGATTTTCATAAATTCACCTCTATATAGTTACATAATTATTATGTGAAAGTTTTAACGAATTCTGCTGGTTCATTACGAAAGAATGGAGCCTCCTTAAATATGTTTAAAAGTATTGTGGAATGCCGGACATCATTTTAGCAGCGTCTAAAGGGAGATAACCTCAAAATACACAAACAAGAGTTAATTTTCTTCCTTAGTAATGTCTGGTAATAAGCCACATGCAGAGTTGTCATTCATGGGAGTGCCGAAATGTCGCATGTTTGTTAGGCTACGGGGTTGTGGGAGATTGATTTCTGGTATGTGTTCCAGCCAGACATTCCAAACGTGACAACAACTTGAAGTGTAAACAAATTTTAACCGGAACTAAAAATAGATATGACGTTCATACCATTCATTATCATAATACTGAGCGAGAAATGGTCACAATACCTATATCATGTATACATGAACTGGTAAAATCAATGATAATTTAGAATAATGGGGAAAGCCATGGGGAAGCTTTCGTCATCAAGAAAAGTGACAGTGTTAATAATTGGACAGAATGGGTCAGGCAAAACATCTTTGCTACACAACCTGAACTTGGGAAACATCACCAACACGTTCACCGACGACTATGAGACTATCGAAGCCCTGTCTGGAGAGCGGGTACAGGCTGTGGCATGGAACATGTTCGGTTCTCGCTGTGCCGGTGGAATATTTACATACTATCGTAACATAGATGCCTTTATTTACGTTGTGAACGATCGAGGACCGCCTGATAACAACATGGAACTTGCTAAGGTCGTATTTCAATTCCTTGAGGCTAGACGTTTTTCCAATTCTATTTTGGCAGTAGCCGTCAACCAAAGAATCACGGGAGAAGGGACACGGGTGACATTAGAAGAGGTTCGTTCTGGGCTAGATTTGGATAACTGTTCCCATGTATACGAGCTCTTCCCGATAGTAGCGACAACGGGTGAAGGGTTGGACAAGTTACAGGACTGGCTCTCGCAGGAACTGGACAAGATGTTCGCGCGCCAGTGCTTCTTTGGGTCAGGTGACCAACAACAGATACAAAAGCGTGACATCGCATCATTTCACACGCGGATCCTCACCTCATTCAAGGGATTGTTTACTAGGATTTAAAACAATTGATAATTCAAGTTAGACACAAATGGTAACTTTATCACATCAAAAAGCAAACTAAGTAGTATTTTCATTGCGTGGCATCAGTGGCTAGAAATTAGTACAAGAGGACCACGGTCCATAACGGTCACCAGTTTGTTTGTTTATGTTTAACGGCCCATCGACTGCTGTGGTCATTAAGGGTCATGGTGATTTTTTTTGATTTTTTGATTATTTATTTTTGCTTCCCTGTCAACACATTTGTTGCCTTTAATTCCGACATGGCTCGGAATCCATAGTAAGTTATTTTTGACTTATTTCAGATACGAGATATTCGAAGAGCAAGGTTTTGTATGAGTGTGTTTTTTGGATCTCGTATCTGTAAGATAGAGAGTCTGAACATAAGATTGCCTTTTTAATGCGGTATTCATCGATATGGTCGAGGGCCAAACCAATGGCGCATGCTTCGGCAGAAAAGATGGCGATGAACTGCACCAGAGTTATGCTATGGGTAATTTTCATTGTTGAGACGTGAAGATGAAATCCGCACGTATGTTTAATTAAATTATTTTACCCTTGAGAAATAAAATATTTTCGTTTAGTCAATTTTCCTCATTGGTTTACTACTTGAGTAAGCTAGAATCTTGTACTTTTTGATACTACTTAATTTCAATTTAATCATATTAAATTATTTTCAATTCAGTTTGAATTATTTCTTGCTGAAAAATGAACAAAATATTGTCAGAAGTGTAATTTCCCTATTATTTAAATTAAAGTAAGACTTTAACTTTAAGATGATCTCAAAATTGGGACAGGTCTGAACAGTTCAAGTGTTTGTCACATTCACATCAATGTGACATATGGAAAGTTACATCTGAATCAAATGTGTTGCATCTCTGGCTACCAAAAGACTAACAAAGGTTTCGCATGTATACAGTATTTTACTGTGTGAAACGAACTTGAGTTACTTCCCCTGAAACGGTAACTTGTTGTTTCAGTTATCATGGGCAGCTTTTCAGACTTATAACCGCATATATTATTATTACCACTGTCATTTATCATTTTTTCCTGCAGTTATTTCTAGATTTTATTTTTACTCGCATCAAGTGCATGTGATGGTATAATGCCTTATACCATAATATTTTATTGAGTAAATTATGATGTTATATAATAGCATTTGCCTTTTTGTAACACAACAGTGATACAGGCCTATTGAAAGGAAGATGAATGACACCAACAAGACAGAGGGTAAGGAAATTGAACAATGTTTATTCGGGGTAAGAAAATGGTTTGATGTTTCTCTACAAAATCTTGTTAGTTTCTTCTCAAAATGCTTTAGTTGTTTGAGCACGAACAAAACCACTGCAGTCTATGGTATCTCTTAATGTTGACGATATGTTTGATAACCCAAACATTCAATTTTGAGGGATTATATTGGGGTTTATCATGTATTTGAACATCCCTGAATTTTAACAATTCACCCCAACAATATCAATAATGCTCAACTTCTTAAAAAGTGAAAGACCTCGAGACACGCAGTTTAGTCAGTAGTCTGCTGGCAACGCCTGCAGTTTTTTTAACAAGAAATCACCTAGATATTCAAAGACATGCAATAGTTTTAGAAAAATCAGATGATTACATACATCTTAAGACCCAAATGATTAAAACTTACACAAGTCCATTCCTTGTCATCCTAATTTAATACTACACTTGCCAGACTCTTAGATATGGAAGCTACTAGCCTTTCAGTGTTGTTTGGATCCTTTCAGATGGGCTCCCAAAGCTTTCCTTTACAAGTGCATTACCATTGCATAAAGCCGGGTAAACAATTAGTTATACAAACTTCTTCCTACTGTTAAAGTTGGTGGTCGCTGCTGGACTTTCTTGTTGATATTTTTTAGCTGTGAAGGACTTAAAACCAGAAAATCACTTGAATGTGATATTAAATATAATTAACCAGGATTGTACAGGTTATTTCTCTTGACAACATATTGTAAAACAAGTCACCAGGTCCAACCAATTTTTCATTATTTATGGAGGTGTCTTGGTAACTGTACACCATTACTTCTGATTAAAAACCAGCACAAACTGTTCACATTCCAGAATGTACAACATAACACCAGTGTATCTAATACATTACTTTATTACGGTTTGTTTGGATGACATGAGTGGATGCTATAATAGCTACAGACATGGATGTTGGGATGATATAAAACATTATGTACTGTGGTGACCAGTTGCTCTGATGTAGTGATTGTTGTCAAAGGGGGGTACACTTCTACACTGCTGCTTCATTGCATAAGTCATGCACACTTAATATAGGGGAGGGGAAATATCCCAGTCATACGACAGTGGCATAAGTCCTGCACACTGAATATAGGGAAGGGGAAATATACCAGTCATACGACAGTGGCATTAGTCCTGCACACTGAATATAGGGGAGGGGAATTATACCAGTCATACGACAGTGGCATAAGTCCTGCCCACTGAATATAGGGGAGGGGAAATATACCAGTCATACGACAGTGGCAAAATCCTGGGAACAGGTAAACTTGTCACAAATAGCCAATGCCAGTGACATTTAGACCACTGACATGCCTTTCTGAAGATCAAATTGATTGAATAATTCATTCCAAATGCAATGTAATAGATATTTTAACATTGTGTATAAATACATGTGCTTGTTGTGGTACAAAATATTCCCCATGAACTGACAAAGATAAAGTTGATCTATGTCCACACTTTTGCTAAGAATTTAGAAACAAAAGTTAGTTAACAGTTATGTATCAAAAAATTGATTGTGACTTCCCCTGAACACATTGACATTAAAATGAAAGAAAAAAAAATGACAATTTCAGAGTTTTTACTTGATGATTGAATATTCTTAAGGTCAGATGCAAAAACCACAAACAGGATTGTCAACAAAAATAAAGTGTTTTCCCAAAGGAAGATTTCCCCTCTAATCAAAATGTACCCCTAAAATGTAAACTTAGATTCTTCATCATCTTCAGCTACAACATACTAAAACAATTCTGAAATCACTCATTCCAGGTAATTTCTCAATCCCACTAAATGTGTAAAACAGACTGTTGTTGAATTAATCACAAGAGCATTTTATTCTAAATCGAAAACAATCTTTTCATAGTCTTTTTTTTTTACCTTTTCATTGCTTATATAGATAAATGAGATCAAAATCAAATTTGACATGTTTTAACACAAATTAAGCAATCAATTTGAAATTTTATATTAATACTAAAAGCTATATATGCAAATTTTGATCATATGTAATATACAATATAACTGATCACTAAATTGAAATGAATGAATTGCCTCTGGTATTTACCATAATTAGCGAACAAGAGATCATTGCTTACCAGGGTGACTAGGAAATACAACAAACATAAAACTTATAATGTTGGAGTTTGATAATATGTGTTGTCGATTAACTACTTAGAACTGGCAGCTGTTCGTCACAATTTCTGTGAGAATATGAGCAAAGTATAAAAAATGAGCACAAAAAGCAAATTTATCTAGATTTTCTGAAGAAAATACAGTTGTGATGACAAATGAAGTGTTAGTAATGTATCAAGATATGAAGGCACAAGCAATAATTAACGAAATAAAACTATCAAATGGTATTGACATTTCCAGTATGCAAACATGTTTCCATTTTCAACCAATCGCAAACTAATATTGCATGTTCCGTTTGAAATTACTATCAGAATATATTTTTTTATGTCTAAAATGTATCTAATTGGTCAGTTGAAAACCTGCTATATGTACCATGTAAGAACATTCTGAGGGAATACTAGCATCCTCACTTTTTAGTCAGCGGAGGCAGTTCGCTTCTTCAAAGTCACCACTGTATCTTAAGTATATTTCCAGCTCTCTTAACTAAATTAAAAGTTAACAAGTACTGCTAACTGTGTAGACTGACTTCAATGTAAACCAGTACAATTGTTTATCAGTACAGTTGTTTACTGTCTATACTAAGTTCAGTGTTAACCAGTACAGTTGTTTACTGTCTATACTTCGTTCAGTGTTAACCAGTACAGTTGTTTACTGTCTACACTAAGTTCAGTGTTAACCAGTACAGTTGTTTACTGTCTACACTAAGTTCAGTGTTAAACAGTAAAGTTGTTTACTGTCTATACTTAGTTCAGTGTTAACCAGTACAGTTGTTTACTGTCTACACTAAGTTCAGTGTTAACCAGTACAGTTGTTAACTGTCTACACTAAGTTCAGTGTTAACCAGTACAGTTGTTTACTGTCTATACTTAGTTCAGTGTTAACCAGTACAGTTTTTTACTTTCTACACTAAGTTCAGTGATAACCAGTACAGTTGTTTACTGTCTATACTTAGTTTAGTGTTAACCAGTACAATATTATCAGTACAGTTGTTTACTGTCAACACCAAGTTCAGTGTTAACCAGTACAGTTGTTCACTGTCTACACTTTGTTCAGTGTTAACAAATACTACTTTTTTTCTGTCTAGAATTAATTCAATGTAAACAATGCACATCTATCTTATATATTCACCCAAAGGGAAAAAAAACATTCAACATTACCAAATATGCTTCAAGCACACATAGATGGGACTATGAAGTTAAACACATACACATACAATCTATTTTTAATGGATTAAACAAAAAGTTAAAAAAAAAATCAAACACTATAATGGTTAATACATCCAAATCAGCAAGGTCAGAATTGGAAATACTAAGCAGTTTTGTCTGGAAGCCAAAATTTTGTGTTTTTTGTTGATAAACTCACAATATGTTACCCTAGGTGTTCAGATGTATGCAGTACAAAAGTATTTAGATATTTTCTAGAACAACAATTTCAATAATGCAATCTGCATGTATATGTAAGTTATATTACATATTTCATGCTGGGAGTATTATATTTTTTGTCAATATTAAAAATTTACATAAACATAACCATTTCTACATCATATTTTAAATACAGGATAACATTATCATATAGTTCATGATCAACAGTTTGAAGGTGAGAAGCTATTTTTTTTATTTTTTATTTCTTTTGGAATAATAATCAACATTGAAAAAAATATACAAATATAAATAGATGCATGTACTGCTGAAAATGCTTGGTTTATGTGGTCATATACACGTGCATTACACTAAAATGTCTTCAGTGATATTCTGATGTTAAGTAATCCATATTTGTCCCTGTTGAGGTCAATACTCATTCCAACATACATGATTTCTGTTCCTTGTCATCACCAAAACAGACATACATTTTGGGAGACAGTTTTTACAGCAATGACCGAGTTCAATTCTAGTCTATAAAATATAAAAAATGTTAACATTTTATAAAATTTATCCACCATGGCACCAGTAAAATTAACAAATTCTCACAGTCACTCTGTACGATCCGCAAGAATCATTTGCCTATGAGTAGAACACTTGATATGTGACAGAAGAATTCTATCCTGTTAATCTGATGATAACACGTCTTCTGTAAGGCCAGGGGCTTTATCATTGGATGTGTTCTAATGATTGTAATGCTTACTACTACTATAAGCTATTTTAATACTTTGGGGTGTATTTCATTGAATAATTAATTAAACGATGATCATTTCATCACAATAAATACCCCATATATGAAGACTTCTTTAAATAAAATCATAAAAGACTGACAATTGAATTTAATATGTAAAGAAAAGTTGTTTTTTTAAATCATAGAAAAAAATCAAATTGGCAGAAATGGACATTTTATCATTGTAGAAAGAAATACAACAAGAAAAACAAAGTTAATTAAATAAATCACAAATGAATGAATAAATATAAATATATTCTAATTATAAAACAATACTACAGAAAATATTTACAAAGGCATGCAATACAGAATCCAACCAAGTATTTTACTGTTTATGATGCTAATCTTTCACATTACCGTCATACACTAAATCAACAGAAGGACTGGTCTTTGAGCTGTCTGAGCAATGTGATTTAAAACTTATACATACAAGCAAAATTAAAGTGAATGCTACTTTCAACAGTCAAAATGAAAGAGTTTTTCTATATATTTACAGCAACTTAGTAAATGAAACTGACCACTATTTAAAACAGTCCTACGGAATAGGCTGTAGAAATTATTTACCAGAATTAAACTGAACATTGCTTTCAAAGTCACATGAAATTGGCTGTAGAAACCTGGCTTTTTCATTTAAATAAAATGTCTTATTTTCAACTTTTTTATTTTTCAATGATATAAACTATAATTGTTGATAAATTCAGCATAAACTTGTCGTTAAATAATACAGTAAACAAACAAACTATTGTAATTAGCTTTTGTAAAACTTTTTTTTTTAAATCTTTTTTCTTTTTATAACTTTTCTAAATTTACAAATGTAGCATTAGCTTTTTGAATATGCCCTTGCATATTTAAGCAGAAAACAATATTAGTTATGCTTTAAAAATTAAATTTCTCTTATTAACACCAGTATCAAATGATTTTTTTGACAAACAATTTTTTTCACAATAATGGTATTAAGGAACTACACAAATGAACATTTTACCAACACTTTATTTTACTGTCATCCATATTTGACTGTAATACTTATAAAATGTTCAGTTTATGTACCGATAATCTAGAAACATAATTTGCAATGCCAGGTAACTCAATAAGTGCAATAAATCACATCAAACCCTTCAATATTATGTTGTGCAATTTCAATATGAATTTGATATGGGGTGTTTAAAGAGAAGTTGAAAGAATGATTAAATTAGATGTGTTTTTTGTCTTTTTCCTCCATCTATGCAACATGGTACAGCTTATAAGGTGAAAGCGTTTATACAGTACTGTACATGTACTTATAAATATCTGTTGTCAAAGATATTTTTTATTATGATGTCCAATAACAAATCTTCCAAAGTCTGCTTTCAGCCAACAACAAAAAAAAGAGTACTTGTGAAAATCAAACAATTTTAAAAACCTTTTTTTTATGTGATCAATACAGTTCTGCTATCCTCATTATCTGTCTTGGGAGATGTGGCATTATCTAAACATTAAATATTGATCCAATGCTGATAAGTAAGGTAAGTTCCAACAAACTTTGCATCAGCAACAGTTTCCACTTTTTGAAATATGAATATAGTTTACTCAAAACAACTCCTATTGTGCACAGATATACACTAAAAAACACCTGCAAATTTACCTTGGATTCCACACAAGATTCATACTAACAAACTCAACTATCGTCATTTTATACTTCTAACCCAACATTTAACACAGTTGAATCAACTCTGGATTTGGCATCAGTGGACTACTGATATAGTAACTGTATTCCTCGTGTACAAAGACAGCATCAATAAACAGTAAAACATACCAATATTCTTATAATAGTAACAAACAAAATGATACACATCAATGAACAGTGT
The DNA here is from genome assembly GCF_002113885.1 of Mizuhopecten yessoensis. NCBI lineage: Eukaryota > Metazoa > Mollusca > Bivalvia > Pectinida > Pectinidae > Mizuhopecten > Mizuhopecten yessoensis. The sequence continues at coordinate 129,286 of NW_018408078.1, forward strand.
ATAAATTCAACATCATCAACCACAATACACAAGTAAAAACTAAATGTGTATATAACCAAGTTTAACATATAATCAACATAATATTAAATATATATATAATGTTGCGAGTAAGATACCTGAATAGACTATGAATTACTTTGACACTGATGTGAGATAGAATACCAACACAATGAAAATAGTCAAACAAATAGGCTAAACTCTTCTGTATTGTGTGTAATAACTCAAGTTTCATTAAAATATAACATCGTTTTCTGATAAATTCTTGTAAAATCCTACATTGAAGGAAGTCTTGAATTCTTCTTCGACAAAAATATAAACATCTTCTTACACAACAGTAATTTGCTTTATTTTTCATAGAGAAATAGATATCTTGATATTGTAATTGTCAGTGGTCTATATAAAATTGACATCAAACGTTGCCAGTAGCCAGCCCATTGACTATCCTAGCCCAGAGATCCTTTCGACATGACTTGGTCCTGCGTAGGCTTTGTAAAAACTCTTGAAATTGGACCATTCCCCCTGGCGTGAGACAAAAGGCATTTCTGGCACTGCAGATGGTATTGATGAAGTCATCATACTCAGAAGGGTTGATATGGTGTATACGCTGGTGAGCACACTGGATGAACCTGAAGGTATCAACAATGATATATCAATATTTTTCAATTAAATCTCGAAATAATAATAATAAATGGTAGGAAGTAGAACTTAACCATGTAATAAATAGGGAATTTATACAAAACAAGAGCTCAGTTGGTCTTAACAGTCACACGAGTGAAACTATGAATTGTGCACATTAGTGTTTTGTACCCCAACTGTAGAATAGTGAATAAAGAATTATTCATTAAAACTTTGGTCTAAATCCAAACAAAAAAAAGATATGACACTTTCTAATTGATCCCTTTATGGCATGACCATAGATTCCCACCCTCTTCATTTAAAGATGATTTATGAAATGTTGGTCTAAATCCACCAATTACTTTCTTTAACTGAAGATGTTGTTTGAAGTTTTGCACTAAGTGAACCTCTTATGAGCCCCGCCACCTCATCCTCTTTTATCTTGGGGGTTGTTGCTTCGTAGCAAGCTGATCCTCATCATCTAAGAACCATTTCATAAAATGTTGGTGAAAATCCATTAAATCAAAACATTGAAGGGTTTTGCTCTCTTTGAGACCACTGATGGCCTCTTCCCTTTACCCTATGTGGAGCTAACCCCTCCATGGTTCCTGAATCTACCCCTCATCATGTAAGGATAATTTCATTATTTTTTTTATAGGTTGAACACAAATAGACATTCTGCCCCTGCCCCCCTCTCAAAAAAATAAAAGAAATGCAAGATAATGTTTACACATAATCCAAGGTTTCCAATACTTACATTTGAAGACATTTTTGGACCAGGGGATTGAGTATATTATTTGACCTTAGATGACCTTGCGGAATAGACGGATTGTTCCTGGCCAAAATGTGAGCACCTTCAACGTAGATGTCATACAAAACAAAAGGACTGACTACTGCATTGACTGCACTGGCACAAAACTGTTGGAGATAACTTGTACCTGCAAGACAGACACAACATAACAATCACTTGTATAAATACTAATCCACAATGCTGTAAACCCCTTATGTTTCATGATATTTATATTCATTTTTTGTTATTCTTAAAGACTTTTTATCAAAAATTTGATAATCTCAATTTTTTCAAATAAATTGATTATTCAGGTTTTGTGCATTTGGTTAACATCTTTGCCACACCTTGTCACTTTTTTTTTTTTTTTTAGGTAATTTGTTTAACTTTACAACAATTACAAAACCAAGAGCGGTTATACAACCGTGATTCTCCGTGGCCAATAATCCTTTCAGTCATTCTTGATTAATATAGTAGTGTTTTTAAAGAAAAGTTGACCATAGACAGGTAACAGATGCGGTGCAATGCCTTAAGTTCACTGTCAGGAAAAAAGTGCCATCACACTGGACATGTTAGCATGACAACTTACAGAGTCACATTTCAACTAACAGATAAGATAGAAAGAAGATTGTATGCATTGCTATTTATTGTATAAAAATAGCTTGAACTCACCTAGTTTGATAGCAATGTTTAGGAGCCATTTGACATCCTCTCCATATGGTGGGTTGCGGGCATACTTCGCCTGTGGTCGATCATCATGCACACGTCTTGCTAATGTTTCAAGAGCTAACATGCCGACACGGAAGGCAGCCATCAGGTAGTTTAACTGGACCTGATTGGTGGTTGTCTGTTGACCATTATGTTGTCCCTGGATGGCAGCAGACTGGGGCGGACTAGGAGATTGAGAGGAACCATCAGACACCACTTCAATTGGATGTGAAGGCTGCACAGATCCTGCTGATGAAGTGGGAATCTGCTGAACAGTTGGAGGATGACACTGTGCATGACTAGGAAACACTTGTACAGCAGGAGTCAGGGCCCGGAATGGTGGAGCTGCATTGGCAGGATAGATATTGGCAGGAGTTGGTATTCCTTGCATGTTGTTGAAGTGAGGCTGATTTTGATATGTAAATGCAGGAACAAAGTGATGTAGGTTATGATTCTGCATCGGGATCGGCTGATGTGTTGTGTACTGATGTCCAAATGGCTGTATCTGCTGAACATATCCATAATGTTGAACGTATGCCTGGTGGTGATGAGGTAGCTGAGGATGATGAGGGTTAGCTTGAGGAATGGCATACGATAGCACAACAGGCTGAGTAGGAATCTGACTATTGACAGCACGAGGCATCATCTGTGGGGTGTTTGTCAAAGTGACTTGATTACATGAATGTGGAGGAGTAGAACTGAATGGAATGACTGAGAGTGAGGATGGACTCCTCCTGTCAGTGGGAAGTGGAGCTCCAGTCACACTGGCAGCAGTCACCACTGCCGCTGGCACAAACGAGTCATTGGATTCTGTTGTCGTATGACTATGGTGTGTTGTTTCTACAGATTGATGATTATGACTAGACTTTGCAGCCTCCTCAGACAGCTCAAACCACTGCCTGGCAACATCAAACAGAACTTCAGGGTACACACCCCCTCCCTTGGCTGCACTTTCCACAGCCAGACATGCCCTCTGCAACATCTCCCGGCTCTGCTCCTTACACTGAAACAGGGCCCTTTGCACCTCAGAAGGGTTTAGAGCCTGTGCATTGGGCAGACAGGACAGTGCAAGTTCTGCGGCAGCCCGGATCATGTTAGGGTCACGACCTCTGGAAGCTCTATCAGCCAAAGATGCCACTTCAGCTGGTGTGAGATGACCTTCCCATGTATCTATCAGCATGTTGATAGCTGCACTTCCTATCTCCATAGCTTGTCCTACAGTACCAACAAAATAAACAATACAGTTACAGGACAAATAGGGCTTCATCTAGGAAGTCAATGAAATTTCATTATTCCCACAAATTTTCTATACAGAGGAGCTGTAGCGAGTTTCAGAGAAAACAGAAAAGGTAATCAAAAGAAAACACTATCAGTTTCCAAAAAATAAAATTATCTTTAATTTCTCCAAAAGTTTCCATTTTAAATATTCTGTGTATCAATTTCAATATTTGAATCAAAAAGCTGTATCTAAATGTATCAAATGCAGGACATGCGCGACATTTTCATTTTTGCTTGTTTTTTTCATACTTGCAATTTTTATATGTACAGTACGTGAAGCTTATACACATTCATTATCACAAATTCCCATTCAATTCTTTTACTTATTAACTGTCATTGTCTCCTGACTTGTATATATGTGCTTAATTCCAGCATATTGGGATTGCATCAAAGCATAATTTCCACTAGTTCAGATACCTTGGTATGATGACTGGTTGATGTAACACATTATTAAGAAATTTGACAAGGAATCTACTAACACGGAACATATTAAGTTATTTTGACAGATCAGATTGGCTCTTATTAGCAAAGGGTTAGGGTTAGGGTTAGGGTTAGGGTTAATTTATTAATTTATAAATTTGTTTCTGACTAAATTGACCTTGACTTAAAGGTGAAAGCCATGCTACTGAAATCAGTACAGTGTATACTACACACCCTCTGACGGTGATGCAAGTAAATTTCATCCCAGACAATATTTACTAGAAATGTTCTACTTTAATCATTTGATCTTTGACCTAGACGTGAAGGCCATAGTGACCTAATAACATTGCAGTGCAACCTTTCTATGGGTGATGAAGTTACATCAAGTTGTCTTAAATAGTTTAGGATCTACCACCTGGCCAGATTTCAACTGTACACGACAGTCAAAATTGTGTATGGTGACAAAAGGGCCATAAGTCTGTATAAGAGGATTATTAATGTGGGAGGTAGGACATGACTTTAGTATGTAATACTTGGCCATCCCAAGTTGTACGGACACTAAAATTTAACAATTTTATGGAAAAGAGCATACGAGATACACCCTGGACGCAATGACACAATGTTAGACTGATACATAGAATGCAAACGCCTCAGCTTCTCTGGTAGTACACTAATTTTGAGACTTAAGTTGCCTTCTGATATTTAGTATAAAACAAATTCTGTGTAAATACTGTTTTTTACAAATACACATAAAGGCTTCATGGAGACCAGTGGTAAATGTTTACCAGCTTATAATTTCAATTGTCTGCCTTAAAATTCTGTGTAGAATGCTGACATTATGACATCTTTGCACATGAGCTGTATTTGTTGCAGATAAATCTATACTAAATTCTTGTGTACCTGTAATCCAGGACACATGGGAAGAGTAGGTTCGAGACAGCCAGTTAGGAGAAACACAGTTGTTGAGCCCCAAGGCATACAGGCCAATCTGGAAGGCACAGAGATGGAGGTTTCTGTGAGGGCCTGTGTGGGTGTTGGTACTGCTGGGCTGTGTAAACAAGGAAGTGGAACTGGTGCCACCAGCTTTGGTCAACACAGTCTTTGATAGCTCAAACATAAAGTGGGCTGAGGCTTCACTTGGCTGGTTGGGTACTGTTGGCATGATACGAGTCTTTCCTTTGTACCTGCAAAAAACCACCATGGATGTTTTATTTAATTCATCAATGAATACCAGCTGTTCTACAAAGATAGTTTCATCTCAATAATACGAGACTGAACATAACATTTTATTTTTATGACGTTCACAATAAAGCAAAGCATTAGATTTACTGACAACATATTGTACAACAGGCCATATGCTGATTGTAGCTTTCAAGTGAGATATGATGTGGTTTTTGGCTAAATCCTTACTTAAAGGCCTGTAGTACTCACTTTAATGAACTGTATTGCATGATGAAAAATTATAGGACTTTTAAATGGAAATGTGGATGGCAGTTCTCGACATGAACTAACAAAACGTTAAGGTGTATGTCTAACATTAACAGGTTACTGGTTTTCTTGGGCTAGTTGTGTGAATATTGTGAGTTGTAAAGAGAGGGAGTACTCACCTTGGATTTTTTACATTGGACATGCCTGGAGTAAGTATTCGAGATTCCATCAATTGGGATGGAATGAATCTGGCACCCAAAGGACTGGGAGGACTGAAACAAAAAGTCATTAAAACATTGACATTCGCAGCTACACAATCTTGTTTTTGTAAAACCCTACGATACAAAATTTGAAACTTAAATCATTTTCCTGTTTAACACTGCACCTCAAAAATTTGTTTCTCTTTTTAATCTTATGAAACAGGGTGCACATATCAAATGTTCTCACCTTTCATTTTCTCTAAGTTTGTTTCTGGCATCCTTGTCCCCCGAGCTACTGGAACCAATAGAATCACTGCTGTCTCCTGAACTACCACAGTCACTGCCTGGCCCTTGGTGTTTCCACGTACGCCTTACCATAGTAGGGGAGTTGTCACTTGATGTTGTCTCTGGTGCACTGCTGTCAATACTGGCCATACCTAACATGAACAATGTAAAAGACTTTGTAACGGGTCATCCTTTCTTAAAGTCTTAAACGATCTTCATAAGAATGTCATTTCATTAATTGCATATTTATGAAATTTTGCACTATACTTTAAAGCTTTTAATACTTGTCTTGTCAGTATTTATAATCAGGTGCAGAACTCAACGAGAGATGTAAAAGGGATCATCTTTCATTAGTGCTATTACTTCTCTAATGTGACGGATTAATAGTCATGTCAAAAACGAATTTATCAGCAGGTAACATTAGATCATATTGCTGTGTTAAACACTCTCTTTTCAGAGTGATGTTGTAGTTTGATCTTTATCTATGAAGGGGGCTGGTCGGGGAAAAAATTACAAAATAAATGGGTCTAAATGCGTTCTCTGGCCTTCCAAAAGTTATACCACGGCAATATGATGGTCAAGTTCTGCTTGCAATGTCCAGTTTTGACCACTGAAATCTCGGGGTAGCGCAGATCTATGTATATGTCACGTGGTTGTTTCGAAAGTGAGGCAGTGAAGATAACAACAATAGCACGCTGTCATGTGCCATGTCGGACTCAACTAGCGGACAAGATCGCAATACTATACGTAAATAATTGTTTTCAAAGGTCATGTATGATGCAAGTGTAGTATTCCTTCCTATATGTTGTTGTTATATATAACGGTATTGATTCCTCGTGCCTGTCATGACTTTTGCATGCATCTTTTTCTTTCGCCGCATTGTTTACATTTGGCCTTGTTGATGACGTACGTGCGGTAAAATAACATCACTGATCTGGGTCAATTGAGAGTTTTAGACTGTCAGGTGACGATTTAGGATTTCTCTAATATAATTATAATTTTTACTCTTAGGGAGTGAATTTCAGCAAAATTTGTATCGGTATATTTCATAAGAAGGTATATTAAACATGTGTATGCCATTTTAGCAAATATGACATTTTTTCTCCGACCAGCCCCTTTAACTAAACTAATATTAAACAAACAAGGAACAAGGAGAGATTTCTGATTTTTGAAGGCCATATTTTCTTCTGACCAAGCTTGAAGTTCAAAAAGAAAATTTGCAAAACTAGGGAATAGACAAATTTGCAAAATAAAATATCTGCATAGTGGCCATTTGATATACCAATCAATTGAAATTACACATTTTTAATTCACTGAAGACCAGATTTAGTAAACATGAAGTTTACTTTTTGATAAACATTACAATGTTTATTGTCAAGCCATGAAAGGCAAAGTTTATTTGTTCCCGAAACTGGGGTCCTTAATCTGAAATGGCAGGCGGACCTCAATTTTTCTTTCTATCCACAAAATTTTGAACTTAAGCCATTACTAATGCTATAGGTATATTTATGGGAAGTTTTGCAAACGAAGACATAGTGATATTGTCTTTAATTTGAAGCCGACACAAAAAGGATGAAGTAAAACTATACCCTGTGAAGGTTTTTTCTTCATGCTCATACATCGCAATTTGGCTTCCAGAGCTTTGAGTTCTTCTTCTTCCTCTACTGCAGAGCTGTCTGTATCCTTTCCACTGCAATAAAAAGTTCATTAATAATATACTGTTGCATTTTGAATGAGCACACTATTTTTTATGAGATTACATAGAGATACAAAATGAGCACACTATTTTTTATGAGATTACATAGGGATACAAATATAGAGAGTAAGAATGGGTTGAATCTTACCTATTATACCTCAGAGGGTATGTGAGTTTTGGTCTAGCACCTGCTGCAGGGGTCACAATGGTGCTGGAAACTGTCCTTGCTGCAGCTGCGTGACTGCTTCCCTCGGGTACGTGACTGACAGAAGAACCAGCAGCCTGTGATGTGGAGGCCTGGGGTACAGACTGGCTGCTGGAGGGGGTGGTATTCACTGCTTGGATGGATGTAGCTGCTTGACCAGATGGAGACTTACTGCCCAAGTAGTTCACCAGACTTGGAGCCTTGTACAACTGATGAACTTCCTTATCCAGCAGTTTATCCATGATCTAAAAAGAAACATTTCATAGAGAAATGTGTGAAATGTCTTATATTACACTGTAAAGTGGGTACAACGTCAGCAATAAATAAAGCATTAGATTTCTGATGGGTCTTGTCTCTCACAATCATAAAAAAAATCATAAGTTCTATGTAAGTTTGATTGCTTTTCTCTACTTTTTCTTTTATCTGGTGGATTATAGTCATGTCAACAGTAGTAAAAGAAACTTTTTATGAAAACTTTAAATTGCTTTGTTTGACATCATTCTTTCAAAGTGAGGTTATTGCTTCCCTTTTATAGCAGAAGAGTAAGGTGTAAAAAAAAAAAACCATTTCTATTCTGATCAAGCAGCTTGAAGCTCAAAACTAAATACACAAAACTAAGGAATAAAAAGAATATGCTTATGAAATCAGAGAAAGATTTGTAATTTTCTTCTAATTCAAGATGTCTGTCTGATGGCCATCTTGTTTTTTGGAGTAATCACAAAATAAAACACATGAACAATAAAGGACCAAGGTAGCCTACAGACAAAATTTGAGAAAGATCTGTCATAGAAATAGCAATAATAATCTTTAACCGAAAAAATCTAAGATGGATGACTAGCATTCATATTCTTCTCCCTATCAGTCTTAAACTGATACATGCACACTTAAGGACCAGGGGGAACCTATATAAGAAATCCGAGAAACATCTGTCCCCTACTTCTTGAGAAACAAGTATTGATCAAAAATGGACAACAGACCATCGATAAAATGTTATCCAGGCTCTTGATATATTCAACAGTAACACAATCGTGTTAACATGCAAAAGACATGAAAAAGAATGAATCTCCACTAACATTAAACAGATAATTTGGTTACTACTCGCTGAAGAAAAATGAATTCCCTGTGTCACTGGTAATCTCCCCCCCCCCCCTAAAAATGAGGAATGTTGGTATGTTTTTCTTCATTTTATTACATGTTCTATGAAAACTGATAAGGGAAAGCTTTAGAAAAATCCAGCTTTTATACTTCATAATTGACTATTTGAAAGAGCCACTTGGGGCAGCATCACCATCCAGACCCTTGACAAACACCATCCAAAACGAAAATATTTTTTCCTCCCTTTCCTTTCTACTTAGGCAACCCACATACCACATACAAGTCTGAGCTTTGAGTGATCATTTGTTCTAAAATTAGGCTACAAACAAAAGAATTATATGAATAAATCAAACCAATTACTGAAAATAACTAAAGTAAATAATAACTGAATTACTTTACCTTGCTAAGCTTGACTTGGTCATCCTTGTAGTGGACTAACATTGTGATGGCTAGTTCACCTCTTTGCCTTCTGGTACTCTCACACAGAAGTGGGTGATCTGCCTCAGAGACATTGGCTTTCATACCTAAAATAAATTTGCTATGAGTTATAAAACATGACAAGAAAAGATAACTGATATACGAATATAACAGAATATTTAGATTTTTCTTTATCAAACTGAAAAGAAGAATGTCTAAATATCATTAGGAATGAATTTTAACTCAACATTAAATGTAAGGCCAGGATAATTATTGTTTGATGGTATAATCTTACCCAGTGCTGCGACTGCTCCTTCAAACCCAAGTTTCTCATCTCCAGGTGACCTGGCTATACCGTTCTGTACTGACCTACTGGGAGGCCTGCTGTTGGTGCTACCCACAGGGAATACTGAAACACACACACAATTGACAATAGCAGGTAATATACTCATCAAAGTGTCTTTATTCACTGACCCAAGGAAAATATTACACAGTGCAAAATACTTAATGCTCTTTTAATATCATTATTTTTAATAATATTTCGTATATACCTAGGGAAACAAAGATCAGTTGCTTTTTGATTGCAGATTCCAAACAATTTTCTTTTCTCTTAATTTGAATATATTTTCCATTTTTTTTTTTTTTAAGTTATTTATTTTTAGAATTTACTTACAAGGCAGACAGAGGGAATCAAATATGAAGCTGGCCAAAGTAAGAGGCAAGAGGGCATCTCCTCGGGACTTGATGGTTCTGTCTCTCAGCTGTTCTGCTTTGTCTCTCAGAACGTTCACTTCTGCTGGACCAAGGGCTATCTTCTTCAACAGGTTCAACAACTCTGTTTCTTGATATGCTAATTTAACCTACAGTAATGGACATATTCAATATAAAGTATCTGTGAAAAAATACCTGATATCAAAATGCATTATCACATACTGCCCTTGCTCACTTTTATGCAGTAAGAATACAACTAATTCATCAGAAAATCTGATGAGATGAAAAAGTAAACAAAAATTGACTGATTACATGGATTTCTAGCAGTTCTTTAACATATATGTTGTCAAAAACTTAAAAAAAATATACCAAGTACTAAAGAGAAAACTATCAGCCAATCTGACTGAAGACTTCATCTTTAATAACCTTGTCCTATGAGCAAAAATTAGTCTAATTCTAACAAACTGTTCTCTAAGTTTGGTGAATATGCGGCAATACATTTTGGAGCTCTAAAGCAGAAACAATGAGCCAATCAGATTTTCATTGAACAACTTCGACCTTTGACACAGTGACTCACCTCTAATAATATCAAGTGTATAGGGATTGGCCTCTTTGCTCATATTTCTTTATCTAAAATTTTCTCTATCAAATATATGTCCTGTCAGATTTTTACAGAATATACAAAGTATATGTGTCGACATTTTAACAAACTATTGAACAGCATGACACCATAATGTGTCACTCTGACAAGTTTATTGTAGTAATAGCAAAAGCTGATTTAAGAAACCTGGACATGTGAAATGAACAGTGCCAGCTCCTATACAGTCTAACACACCTCTAGTGCTTTACAGGAGGCTGGTGGCCTAGGGAGTTCCAGCCCAAACATCCCCACTTTGAAGGCTAGGTGGAAACATTCATGCTCCTCGGCCAGCACACTTGACAGGAAGGCAGCCTTGGACAGAGTTGAACTGGCCATCAGACTGATGTTGGTCAGGGCCTTTTTCTTCTTACCTACAAACAAAAGCATTGGTGTAACAATATGTATTTCAAGGGAAAACCTACAGCGAAATTTGAAAATCAACATCAACAATGTGTATAAACAAAAAAGTCTCTAAATTAATCCATGTACAACTCTGGACTTATAGGGAACCCACTTTGTGCAATATAACAAAAATACTTTCATTTTTCTGGAGTTGAGAAAAAGTGATAACAAGATTGTTTAAAAGCATACAGTGGACCACATGTGGAAGTATTTGCACAGATCTCTTTTATATCATTGTGACATTTGTTGGCAAGTAATCAATTACTTTCAATTCAGTCACCGACTGATACTTTCACCACCTCAGGTTTCATTAAGTATCAAGTTATCCACAAGAAAAACATTTGATTGCTATTTCAAAGCAGGTAATTTGTCATTTGTCATTTTTATGTCTTAAGCCATACATCGTCTAAACAACATCTATGCCTTCCCATAATACATTCTGCTGTACCTAAACAGCAAATAATCAAGTAATTTTTCATTACAAAGCAAAATATCTATATTCAAATTCTTCATATTCTTCATATTCTTTGCAAATATGTTCCAATATCATCTATGGACAGTACAAACCTTTAACGCTTGGGAGATTGGCTGTTTCTGCAAGGAGATCACAGGGATTTGCCAGCATTTCCTCAGCAAGTCTCTGGGCCAAACGACAAGCTTCCTTTGTGTGACCATGGGCATGTAGGGCTTCTGCTCTTGCAAACAGGATCTAGGAAGAACCATAAGGAGGTGGTTAGATACAGAAATCAACTGTACAATGCAAGCAGTGACAAGTGATATGGGGACCAGTCTTCCTGCAAAAATGTGACAACATTTTGTTCCATTGGCTGACTACATTACAAAAAGTTGACATGTTGTTTTCTTAGTGACCATTCAACAGCATTGCCAGTGGAGAAGGACCCTGATTGCCCTTGGCTTACAGCTGGCCACCTGTTATCCTACTGAGGCCAGTCAGGCATTAAATGTTTTTGAGATAATTATCATATCTCAATGATTTCCAATAAACAACTTTTTGCCATCATATTTATGAAAAAATTCCCTGGTTAATAGCTAAAGTTTCAATTTCCTGACTATAGAACAGAACACAAAATCAAAGAATAATTTGACCAAATAGATTGACAAACCTTTTGGTTGATTTTGTAAAGCTATGAATAACAATCTTTCAGTGATCATGATCTTACTTCATGCCAGAAAAAAACACACAAGCATCTCACAAATGTGGTAATGAACCATTTAGAATGGCATTAAGTTAGTTATGAAAACATTTTGCATCAGCAAAGCATCATGAACTAGACAAAGTTGTAACCATGGAGTAGTATTTAATACTCATTTTTTAAGATTCATGCAGGACAGGAGGGATTTATTTCATGTGTCAAAAAAGGTTAACAACAACTGTAATCTGTGACTGGACTATAATATTAACTACTAGATACCACCTGTTTATGGCGACCAATTGTCTGAGGGTTGCTATAGACAGGTTTTACTGTATTGCACTTCCTCAACATTTTAAAAGTTGGATGCCTAGCTGCCATGCTGAATTTTAAATCAACCCAAATTTTTACACCTTTGCTCCTAAATGTAGAAAAATTACTCTGAAAAATCACATTTCTTAACAATTTTTAAGTGGAAATCTTACATCTTGCATTTGATCCATATTCTTCACCCCAGCGAAGAAGTTAGGCTCATCTGTTTTTTCTTTCTTTTGTTTGTCAGCATCAGCTGTTTTGTTTTTCGCACAAAAGTACACTTGATATTCATCCCCCGACTGCTGAGACTCTGAAGAGTGTTCAGCCCTCACAGATCCAGAAGCTTGGGCATCTGAGGCAGCCATAACAAATGCTGCAGCATTGTCCTGAGCATTGTCACAAGCATGGAACACATCTCCAGACTTGTCTGTAGAAAATACGGAAAAATTAGAGGCACCTTCTGGTCTATTTCCAATGCCAAAACCATTTGCGAGGGAAGCATGACTGGAAAAACCCTCTTGATCGTCAATAGAATTACTTCTGGAATTCACTTCTTTCATTTCTGACCCAGAGTCAGAATCTCTATATATAGAACTACTTCTTTCAGGCTCACAGAAACCTTCTGAACCTGAACTTATGGCACCATCGTTTGTGTTGGAACCTCTGGGACTAGAATGACCATGTCGTCTACTGTTGTAGTTTGCTAAGTCCTGAGCATTTTGATGTTGCTCCTGTAACATGTTTTGTGCTTGAGCAAGTGTAGTTGTATTGTCTGTGCTAATAATACTTTCTGAACATACTGTGACTGGCTGAATCCTAGATGGTTTCTTATCACTGTCATGAGTCTTGTTGAACCTGTATTTGAAACAGGAACCATCCTTTTCTGAGTAGGTAACACCTGGAATTGGATAGTCATCCCATGCTAGATTGCATGCCTCTATACCAGGCTTGAATCCAACAAAGTTTTCGATTTCGTTTTTCTTGAGACCGTTGCCTGTGTTATTTATACTGACACCTCTAGCCTTCCTCACTTTCTCCACAGTAGACAGATGCCACTCCTTGAACTTAACACTGAGATCATTCCGTTGTACAGGAGATAGTTTGGGATTGAGGGCGGCTAGTCTCCAAAGTGTCACTATTTCCTCACACAAGCTTGCTGCAGCGTGTTGTGTTATATTGGCTCCTCCACTTCCATTTCCCCGACACATGTTGTTATTGTTGGTTGTTGTCTTGGTGGTGAACCACCAGATCAGAATCTACAACCAAAGATGTGAAGTTCTTTGAGCTATGTTTGTATAAAATATTTCAGTTTCACCAGTATCTATTGATGAGAATATTGACCTGTCAGCAGAAGCCACAGCAGTCATTTTGGTTTTCAGAATATTGGTAATAGAGCATTATAAACATATGTAATCAAACAAAAGTTACCATCAAGCATGAACAAAATCAGACCACCAGAAACCATTGTGGCCATCAACCAGGGTATACTATAATACAATTGAAAGGCCTATAAAAACTAGTAAAATAAGAACGTGATTATCTGAAATAGCAGAAACATCCAAATTCTTTTACCTGTTCACATTGTAGAACTTCATCAGTGATTATTTCCAGCAGAGGAATGGCATTACTATCATTCCTTCTGAACATTTCTCGGACAATAGAGAGCAAATTCCACATGCCCTCTGGTTCTCTTCCCCTCAGTGGTCTCAGTAAACTCTGCCACTCAGCTGCTGCAGGTGGAGCAGTGGCTGACAGGTAGTTCACATCACTGCAATAGGATACAAATGATGATGGCATCAATTACTGAATAAATTAAGTGGGTGACTGGTTTTAGAAGGTTTAGTTTAAACAGAAAATTTCTCCAAAATTTATGCAAATAAAACATATTTCAGAAAGATTAATTATGTATTCTTCATACCAGTTATGGTATATAGCTTTATTAGAGTGAAAACAGCAGGAATTACAAACCTGAAAACTATAGGAGATGGGACACAGAACTTAACAAGTGTTTTCTTGATATTTTCATGTAGAGTGTTCTCATCCAGACACCAAGAAGTCTGTTCATTGGCAGATGGTCCTGCAGTAGGATCTGGAAAACACAACACCTTAAGTATGTCAATAAACACTACATGAATACACATAGAAACAGTTCAACATCTTGTTTTATTCTTTTAGTTATTTTAAAAGTAGTTCCATATACAAAGGCTTCACTTATTCTTTTGATGTAGCATGACACATAATTCAGTTTTACCTGGAGCACCACAGACAGTGTTGATAGCAGTTTCCTGAGACGACAACAGCTCATCCAGTAGTCTCTGGGCAGTTGGTAAAATCTAAAAGTAATACACATACATCAGCTTTACTAATATTAGTTTCAAATCAACTTAAGTCTATGTGATAATTTCATGTTAAATATTTATTGTAGACGTGAGGAAAATCTTACTACATTACCTTGGTAACCATTATGATTTCCCTTTAAAATTAGTTACTAATCACTTCATGAAGGGATGCATTGTAAATCATCCACCTCTGAGGCCTCATCAAATGCAAACAAGTAGCTTGAGCTCAATATGGTGTGTGACATATATTCCAACACTTGTGTTTTGTTAGCCAAGAAAATTTAAATGCTTTACCAAATTGATTCAAACATATTTTTTGTAAATTTAAAGGTTGATAAGATTCTGAAATCTTGTTGAAGCATGAGGATTTAGGTAATTTAACATGGCTACATTATGCAACTATGTTGAATGCACATCTATGTCAAATCCTTGCATAACACAAGTTTGTTTATGCTTTTATAACAGCTGATAACACTACTAATTAGCACTATTGTAAATGTGCTAACAGGTTTCTTATCTTTTCACATTTACACTAAGTTTTCAGCATTCTTTTTAAAGGAAGATATACCTGTTGTGGCAATTCACTGATGAGATATTGAGCAAATTTCTGCAACTGGTCTCTGTGCAGTCTGGACAAAGATTCTGATACAGGGGCCCTAAGACAAACAGCATTGCACTACAAAAGAAAGTAAAACCTTAAAATCAAGCACTATCAAATGGATTCATAACATGCCTGTAGTCTGTGTTACATGACCGTGACCTTTGATAACATATTGTATCAATTCAACACACCCTTGATTCATAGCTGTATATAGAAAAGAAGGCTGTGAACTATGTTATGGCCCAATCATGACACTGGCTAAGTACACAGCAAAAACTGACACATGGACAGATTGCACCATAATAATAAGTGTTACAATGAATGCTACATAAACGCAAGCATGTAAAAATTAATATCATCTAACCACTAGAACTTTTAAGCAGACCTCCCACAAACTTTCTCTTACCCCTACACAAATTAAAAGAAAATTAGGATGAATCTAATTGGCCTTTTTTAATCCTTTTTAACTTCATTAAGCACCACTGACTTATAACATCTGGTATTGGCTCCTCTCCTTCACTTTTGGATACTGATTTAATACATTGTACATACTAAAAAGCAATATCCATATTAAATGAACTTTTGAACTTGAGAGTAACATGATTTGTTACACACTGTGCTTCTATAAAGAAATTTCACGTAATCTTGACCTGGGTTATCTTGTTTACATAGATCTGTGTGTTGTATGCAACATACCTTCAAATCTACATATGAATCATATACTAATCTATATATTTTCACATGTTCAACTATTTAAAAGATTTGTAAAGACAGATTTTGTTTAGCTTTGACCCTTTGATGTGACCTGAACATTGTTGGTACAGGCATGTATGCGGTGAATGACATTACACTATCACATCATTAAACACATGCATGTATCCAATGAGTTTTACCAAACAAATATTATAATCTAAACAACAAGTGATAGCGCGGACGAATACAGTGATTGCTATATAACCCCTTCAACTTCATTGGAGGGAGGTTATATAAATCTCAATCAAAGTTCTTCGTTACGATATAAACATCAAACTCAAGTAAATGTAATTTGGCTCTGTACCTGATGAATTCTATAAAGACAGAGTGCCACTACGTGGGAACACCAGGATGCCATGCTGTTACAAGTACAGGTGCAGGATGATATGCGACGTCTGTCAAACACAACAGCAACATTGAAGTTACCCTTAGCCTGTGCTATACCCTGTGGTGGAATAACAGTTGCACTGAGATGGAAACCTGAAACAGAAAAACAATTCTATAGCCCTAGGTGTAAGGTGGTGGGGTTGGTGGTTGTGGTTTGAGACCTGAAGGTACAACTTGGATAAGGTATCATCAGATGTTATGGTCCATAAAGACTGTTTAATTGTAGCATTTTTGGTTCAGAATAACATATTAAAATCTAAACTGATATACCAACTTTGGTCCTAACCTCTTAATAGGATGGATTGAGAAGAAGTCTTTATGTTCAAACCATTACGCTGGCATTTCAAAATAATATTTCCAATCAAGTTTCAATGTTTTTTTCACTGAAAATAAACAAAATATTTCCCATTTTTTATTGCCTTATCTAAATCACGATGAACGTATCTCCCAATGGTGGAATATGTGACTGGTCCTGGAGAAAATAAATTCAAAATTTGATAAATCCCCTCCAGAAATTTTCATCCATGAAGAGTTTACGAGAAATGATGTGTTGCTGAATTCTCACCGATCTGTAAAGCCTCTTTGACTGCCTTGAATTTGTAAAGGTGTTCTCCTTTCTGGAACTCATCTGCACTTCCATTAGCTAGACAAGAGTACAGCCTGAAAAAAAAACCCATTCACATATGGATAACAAGCCAAAGAGGTCAACGTCCAAAGCATATATATATGTATATATGCTTTGACCGTTGACCTCTTTGGCTTGCTGTATATCACTGTTACATATAACAGTGATATACTTTTCGTACAATGCATCCTACCAACATTAGATGTACCAAGATGCTAAATTTGGTTAATCCTGGTGAAATAGTACAGAAGATACGCTCCAGATCTCCACCCCCCCCCTAACAGCAAGGTCAATAGTCTAATTTGAGTCAGTGACCTTTTTGTCATACTCTGCACTCCAGCAATCAAGAAAGTACATGCATACCAAATCTGGTTACTTCACATGAAAAAATATATGAGGTATGCTCCCGACAAACTTTTAAATGACTGAGGGCAGTGGTCAGAGAAAGCATCACAGCGATTTTTGTATGCTGCTCTCTGAAATCACAATATACAATTGTATACTGATTTGGTTTCATCTTATACTTTAACTAATTGTAAAACTGGGCTATAATGTACTGAAATTAAAGTAAATTTTAGTTAGTTATATATATTGATATATGTGATATAATATTCTTTTTCCATATACACTACACTGTATTCACATAAAAGTCTGACTTGCTAAGTTGCTATTATATTGACATTCTGAGAAAAGATAAACTCATGAAACTAACTGTAGACTGAGATATAAAGGTAAAAACTTTATAAAGACCGCTATTTAGTTATACCGTATATCCTCTTCATTCTCTGGGAAACTCCAAAAGGCTATCCTGAGTTGAAGCTGTTCTGGGATAGGCTGGGGAAACATCTCCACCTCCTCAAACGGTATATTGCATGCCACGGCCATAGCCCCCAACTCCACCAGCGACTTAACTGGTCCATCAGATTCTGAATTTGTACAAATGGTGAAAAGATGTAGCTTATTGTTAATTTAAATGGTGGGTGGGAATGATCTGTTATTGTTAAAATATTGACTCGGTAATTATTATTATTTAAAATCTGTATGTGTTGAATGTGTTGGTGTATGCAAATTTAATGAGTTACCTTAAGCTTAACCAAAAGTCAGCATTTATATATTTTGTGAATTTGTTCCAAGTAAACCATATACAGAGAACAAGAATTAAGGTTATGATCAAGGGGTCAGAAATTATACATAAAATATGTACCTTTCAGTAACGTTTATCATTTTCATGCTTGGGTGTAGGATAGATACTGTATATTGCAGCTTCCTTTTTTAAAGGGCCTTAAGTTACAACCCTGTAATTAAACATGAACATAATAACTGGGATGTGATGATAACAGTCTATCCATAGGTACATGTACTAACGTCTTATCACTAAACCACAACACAATCTTTGACACACAAACACACTTCCTGACGTGTATATATATCCATGAATATACAATAAAATAGTTATTGATTACACCATTATACAGTCACAAGCTTGATAAAAACCTGTCAGCGGAATACAGTTTGATACTGTACCGTAATGAAACCCCTGTTTTGTGTTAGTGCTGGAAGGAAGGTTAATGCTGCAACACATAATTCAATTCTAACCTTAACAATCTGCTAACGAAAAGAAGACCCATTTTCACTTCATTTTTTTACTTCAATATATACATAGTACTATTATGGTGTCTTACACATACATTTCTATATATATATCAAAATCAAAATGAAAAGTTCTCTTCGGTTACCTATACATGTATATAATGATGGATAAAAATATGTTAATATGTTAATTTACAGTCACTTTATGCAGGGGAATGTGTCATCTGCTATATACATCCGCAGCCAACATGGAATGTTAGAGCATCAAACATCTGGCCTGTAGCACATATCATGCAATATATTTATTTGTGTGTAATGGTGCAATAGTATTGAAGGTATACTCAATTGTGTCATAGCCTGACTTATATCTCAAGGCACACGTGTTAAATAATCCATTTTCACAAGCACTTTGATATAATGTACAAGACCTTCATGTCAGTCTGGTGGAATTGTACAACCTTCAATTGCAAACTGCCTTGTCTTATAATATAATTAACACATAATGTAATGTAAATATGATCATGTGAGTTAATTTAATTAAGATCACTACCATGTCTTAACTATATAGTTAAGATAACAGATTATGAAACCAATATGCACTTATATATATAAAGGCATGTTTGAAATTTTGAAATGTTAGAAACATCATTACCAGTAATTTGTACTGGAGAAAGATTTTTTGCCCCCAGCAAACCACATGTACTGTACGTATAAATATACACAACTTATGTATTTCACCACCTGTTTTTGTTAATATATTCCAATCCATGCTTAATTCATTTCAGTACTAAATTTAACATCAATATTCATGAAAATTATTTCAAAATGATGTCAAATATTTTTCCATCACCTGATTTTCAATATATAATGAATTATTAGAGTGAACAATGTGGTACCTTTTTCCTTTTGAACATACCAAACTATATCAGAACAATTGTGTATTTCTGATATCTAATGAGCTGGTCATAGAATACTTATTTTGGGATTTTACAAAAGGACATATTTTCATTATTGGTATTTATATAAATAATTGAATCTGACAAACCTTTCTTGAGATCAAAGTTCTAGGGAAATTGTTTCCTTCACATTGAGACTGATCTCTTAACCTTTAACCAATGATGGGGATTTCTTCAGTGCTACATTATCTTGTTCTTTTCTTTGAAGTCCAGAGGTTTACAATCTGGCCATACACACACATATATGTACAATTACAAGTCATATGAAATGGGGCGGAAAGGTCAGTGTCCCAAACAACCCCAAAACTACATGCATGGTTGACTGCATTACATACAGCAGTTCATGAGACACGTATTCCATATAAACAATCTTGTACAAAACATACCATACATACAAATTGAACAAAGGCACATGTCAATTCTCATGATTAGTGATAACCAACAGATTTTCTTCAATCAGCAAAGAAAAAAATGATATCATCTATGTACATGAAAAATTTGCTAGCTTGGGGCTATGTATACATATATACAGGAGAGAGAATGATGGCAGATGATGAGCTACACCAACCTGGGGATACCTCACAATGAGTCATCGTTGTTCTACTTTCTTTGTGGAGATACTTTAACTTGTGAATCTGTCCAACTTTCTACCCTTTCTGTGATTATCCTTTCCAATCAGATTAGTTTCTTTCAAGTTTAAATGGGAATAATTAATGGATAAGTATCAGTATCTGTCATAAAAACTATAACAAAATTGTTTGTACAATATGTTTACACAAATTGTAAAAGTCAGGCAAAATCTTTATAGAAGTATTTAGTAAACAGAAGATCACATGCAACACAAAATTACATTATTCATAACAACTTATAATGCCTTTCCTGATCAAAGCAATCACATGAATGAAATTAGAATTTTTTACTCCATACAGTACAATGGATCTCACTCCATGGGATGTGGTTGAATTCAAAAAAATAATGGGAAAAGGCATCACCTTTGTTAGACATGTATTCAATTGTATTCAAATAAATGTCAGGAGTTTATCAGTTTTTTTTTGGTAACAGACCCTGCGAAGACCCCGCCAAATGAAATAGTGTTCACTGATAATATAAAATGTTCCTTCAGGCATAGAGGTGAAAAAAAAATGTGCGAGGAGGTGTTCCCTCTTTTACATACCTCAGTGTTCATTTGGTGCAATAATAAACCACTTAACTTTTAATCTTCAAATTGTTGAAGTTGGTCAGTACCATTAAGAAGTAAACCATGATTTGTTTGTGAAGAACTTCTTTTAAGTGCTTTCTAGTTGTCTTTCTTTAAACATTGGCATCGAAACATATGATGGCCATTCCCAACACATGAAACTAGTTCAGCAAAAGATTGCTTGTAGAACTCAAAAACCAAAGTTTTTCAATTGTTGGTTTTTCGTTTCAATATATCATGGAATTTCAACAGTTTTAAATAATGTGGTTGCTTGTACTTGCTTCTTAAGGGTGCCACAACTAGGATCATTACCAGAAACGGTTGTTGTGCTCAATTGGTTCCATTTTGACACAGTTGTCAGATATTTAAATTTCCAAATTACAACAATGGAATGCTTATCGGTTTTTAGCATAGATTATGAATCATTCGCAATCTATGCTGCTAAAAAATTATGAGCATTCCAACTTTATAATTGAATGGCGATTCATTTGCAGGCAAAAACCTGGATATTAAAAGCTTATAATGCTAAAACTTTATTACAGACATCCTAAATAAGTGATTTCGATTCAGTGAATTCCACAGCAAAAAAACTTTTAATATTGGTGGTTTCTATGCTGAAAATCTTATTTCCAAAAATCATATTATCATAATAATCATTTTCAAAAGGTTCAGAGGTACATGTGAAATAAGTTTATTTATAATCCTTTCAAATCTTTTAATTGATTAACTGCTGCCTATTTTAAATAGGTGTCAAATGCATTCCTCAGAATCTCTATTTTAGTTCTCCTGTAGACAATGGTACGTTAAAGCAAAGATCTTATAGTATGTACTACCCGGCGTAGTATCAAAGTAAATAATGTGATGAATATGAGGGGGCATATAGTTTTGGTCAAGGACAATGCACCCGTGTCCATTAATATTGAGCATGCATCGTGCATTGAACATTCTAATAAATATATGCAAATTACAAATTGTAGGTTATTCTCCGATAGACGGCATAAATAGTTTAGTCGGCTGCAAAACATTTATAACGACCGAATTCTATTTGATAAGAGCTTGGGGTTTTAGAAAACAAAGGCCTTTGTGCGAATAATCTCTTTACAATTTCCGGCCAACTCACCCTGGTTTTTAACAATTGTCGAAGCTTGACCTCCATTTTGTCTTTTCCATCCTCTCCAATTGTTACAAAGACTTTCTGGCTCGCTTATCCACGAACACAATGAATCTTCCTCAAATCGGTCACTGTCTTCGAAAGAATACCTATCTCCCTCATTGTCCCAGTCAAAAATGAGATCCATGATGACAGGACTTCTCAGGGAAATGACACCCAAGCACAGGTCTAAACTGAACCCTGGCTTCTGCTTGGTGTCGACTGCTCCGAGACCAGTGCTCGGAGTAAGACACCGACTAGTCAATCGATGTAATCATATTGTGTATAAATAATACAGCTTACCCCCCACAAACACCTACATTATTGTATGAATACCTCATTGGCCTCTATTTGAGACTGAAACGTGGAAAAATAGGGTGCCAAGTCACCCCTTTTCGTGTTCAGTCTACACAACAATAACAAATTATTCGGGAGTGGTCGAGAGTTTCCGTGATAATTCGTAGTCAATAGTCTCGGGATCTCACGTTGAAATCTCACCGGAAGTCTCTTACATCTCGCTCACTTGAGGTTAGAAATGAAAATAGGAATCAGAAAATGAAATCGTATCACATCAACTTTGTCATTGATATATCAGAATGTATTTTTATTTTATTTTACAAATATAAACTCATTTAATCCGAATATGTGAATATTATTTTAATTTGTCCCTTGTTTATTAAAGAAAATGAGTTCGAACCGACCCTACCCTCCATGTGAAAATGTTTACAATACTATTATTTACGTATTATAACACTTAGATTTTAACATGTTGCAATTTGAAGTCAGATTTCTTAAATGAGTCGATTGTTATATGTGAGAGACTGTTCCAATTAAATGACAACATTACTTTTCATGTAGATGTACTTGTGTGGAATATCTTCTCATTTAAGAGGGTGTACCTTAACATTGTAGCATTTTCGATTTTTTTTTTTAATATAAAAGGCAAGGTTTCTGCTTCTCGGCTTCCTTGAACTGTTTGTTAAAAACAGAATCAATTTTTATAATTTTCTTAAGGCTTTTTGGACCAATAATGACTGCCTTTCCCAATGGAAACTTATTTCATATTCATGCTTAATTTGTAAAATCTGCAGTATACTCCTGAAAGATTCCTTCCCATTCTGTATTTTCTCCTCTCAAAATGAGACAAAAAGGCCTAATCCCAAAATAAGGAGAGAGAGAAAAAACCTGGATGCAAAGTGTCTTCTACATAACACCACCTAGATTCCTCGCTCTTTATTCATGCATATAGATCTTTACAGTTAAATATAATAGGCTGGAGGAAGGAGCAAGATGATAACTAAAACAGGATCTTTTGTTTTAAATTGTAGAATGGCTCCACGAAAGGGGAAGGTGCAAAAGGAGGAGCAAGTGGTGCTTGGACCACAGGTCAAGGAGGGTGAAAATGTGTTCGGTGTGGCACATATCTTTGCCAGTTTCAACGACACATTTGTACATGTCACAGATTTGTCTGGAAAGTAAGAGAAACAAATCAAATCTATGGAATGCATATATAACAATGGTTAGGAAGGAAAGGGGTTTATAGGGCAATGTGCAAGGGCATTCAAATTGCAAATGTCCATGTCAAATTAACTAATATAGCTTCAATTATGCTTGTTTTTCACATTTGATGAATTGTTTTAAATAGTTTATCAAAGCCTCTACAAATATAATGGCATTTACAATGTCCTTCTCAGATATGAACTCACCTCAGATTAAGTACTAGTCCAGAAATGTTGAAGGTATTTTGACTTAAATGGGTATGGAACACCCTTGAGCCAAGTTAATTCAAAATTGTCGAGGCTCTAAGTGACCATTAGGCCCCTTGCCAATCAGAAAAAAAATGGAGCATTTCTCATTTTCTCCTGATTTCTAGGTTCAAATTTAATGCTAACATTGATAATGGGAAAGAAACAAATTTGCTTAATAACATCCAGTTATTCTGGATGAAAAATGGTTTTCAATGATTAGTCTTTTTTCAAGTGTTGACTGACAGTTGTTATTGTTGTCAAGGTAAAGTATACCTCTTTAACAAGTTTTGCAATAACACTTTGTCCAGATTTTGGCAAGTTTAAGGTCAAAGGTAAGATTTTACAGGTGTCATTACCAATATTGGGCATACAAATATACAGTTACCATTTTCCTTCAAAAAGTTATATAAAGGAATTATGAAGAAAAAAATAAGAAAGGGGGAAATAATTTTATGGTTAAGAAGGTGATAACTGAAGCTAGGGAGGGAATTCATGTGAGGTTTTACTGTCCTTGTCTATAATTTTTTCCTCTGATTTTCAATGTGATGTGTATGTTACAGAGAAACCATTGCCCGTGTGACAGGAGGAATGAAGGTCAAAGCTGACAGAGATGAGGCTTCACCATACGCTGCTATGTTGGCAGCACAGGATGTTGCTGAGAGGTGCAAGACTCTTGGAATCAATGCTCTCCACATTAAGCTTAGGGCCACTGGTGGCAACAGGTGGGTTTCATTTGACTTTGAAACAGAAAACTCGGATGCAGGTTAACAGTAGCCCAATCATAGCCTCAGGTTTTGGTGTTGGGCGTCGGAGTCTAATGGTGAAAATATAGAAAATCAATATTGACGCTGACTTGAAAATTGTCGACCCCAAAGGGATTTCCATTTTTTGAAACGGGAACTACAAACAAGTGAATTATCCAAACAAGGCCATTAAATAGAGTTTACCCAGGTTTTTCCTGTAATTGATGACTTCCCATAGAAGTTACATATTCTTTACTCTTCATTGTTGACATTTCTCCTACTAAAATATTGAGTTAAGTTATGCTTGGTTCACAGAACCCTTGCATGAAGGGAATATAAATCTTAAAATGGGAGCGATATTTGGTACAAATAACCCTTACATGGAGGGGCTGGGGGTGGGATAAAGCATATGAATTATGTTTTTTTCATGCATTAATGGAGAGAAAGTCCCTTTATTTAATATCATTGTTTTTACTACTGATTCTAAAGTATTGCATTTAAACTTGATACACAATGACAAGAAGGATGTGAAGTAAGTATTACTCTATAGAGTTATCTCCCTTCGTTGAAAGTGACAACTGCTCTACAGTTCTATATCAATACCAATGAATAAGAATTTATCCTAACATCATCATTAAAAGACAGCATACTATTTTTAGTTCTAACATGTGATCGGCAAAATTAATGCTTTGCAAATATGGATTTTATCGGTTCAGGATGAAAGTTTCCCTTTACTGGTATTCCTGCAGTTCTTGCTACAGACAGGGTATTGGTCTATTATTTTGGTGACAATTCTAGTTAAATTTAATTTAGTTCATATGAATATGGTGTTGTACAAGCTTTTTATGTCACCTGAGACAAAGTCTCAAGTGACCTATTGCGATCGCCTTTTGTCCGTCGTCATCCATCGTGCGTCCGTAAACAATTTACATTTTCGACTTCTTCTCCAAAACCGCTGAACCAATTTCAATGAAATTTTGCAGGAACCTTCCATGGACAAAGGTCAACCAAAAAATAGTTGCCGGTTTAGTCCCAAGCCCCCAGGGGCCTGAGGGGCGGGGCCAAAAAGGGTCAAATTGACTAAAATTTCAAAAATCTTCTTCTGAAGACCCAGATATGGTAGAATCAAATACTCTTCATAGATGGAAGGGTCTTGAGGTGCTTTACAAAAAATGTGATTTTCTTGACCCTGGGGTCTCACGTTTTCCACTGGGGAGGGGGTAAACTTTACTATAGTTTATATTGGGAAATCACATTTTGGACCAACATTTGTTTAATTTCCATTGGAAGTAATTCAATTTAGGTTAGCATTATCAGTATTAGGTAGCAGTTTGATAGTATGCACATATCAGCCCTGACTGACCCCCGGGGCTGATGGGTGGGGCCAAAAAGGGTCGAATTGACTGAAATTTCAAAAATCTTCTTCT
>NW_018408078.1:156178-159493 GCF_002113885.1 Mizuhopecten yessoensis
CAAAGGAGTCAGTGTGCTAAAATTTCTTCATTTTCCTTGTTTAGAATCAGAGGTGCTAGTTTCAAATACTTTTTAGTCTTAAATCTGTATGCTAGATATTGAATAAGGTGGTTTTATTGTTTTTTGTCACTTTGAATAATATTTCTGTTCATGTTAAAAACAAAATCAACTCTCTGTATAAATATATCAGGTGACCGTTAAGACCCATGGGCCTCTTGTTTAGTTCAGTAACGGTGTAGCTTGCTGTTCACACTTGCATAAGTTTTTATTTTCATTAATTACAGAACTAAGACTCCTGGACCTGGTGCCCAGTCAGCCCTGAGAGCTCTGGCTCGTTCGGGAATGAAGATTGGCAGAATTGGTAAAAAACCACTTTCATTTAAGTTAATATTAATCTTTCTGGACAATTTCTAATGAATCCATCACTTGTAAAATGAAAGAAATTTAACAGAATCAACCAGCATTTTAGTTTAATCTTTTCAAAATTATATACAGTGAAACCCCACTAATTCAAACTAGCATTACTCAAATACCCCCTTATCCTCAAATAGTTTGCTTGGTCCTGCCCTCATTCTTAGATATTCTTTTTGAAATAACCTCGGATAACTCGGACTGCCATTGCTCAAATATCCTATGTTCTTGTGAACTCTGATTTAGTCTCGACCAATTAAAACGTTAGTACTTAACCTATCAATTCGTCGAACAGGTACTTGCACCTGTGTTTCGCACATACCGCAAGCCATCGACATGCCTTGAGGCACAGACTGGGGTCCATGCCCGTTGTGTTTATACAGTTGTAGGCCGGACGTCGGATAATTCGAGGATTGAATTACCTGTACTGTTACCCCGTTATAGCTGCATTCTAATATTATGTGCATATTTATTATATCCCGACGATGTTTTAGCGAAAGTATTTTTTCACTAGGTGTGTAAAGCCATATTTCGGCATAGCAATATTAAGCGGAAATCACAGCGACAACCATCTTAGATATTCAAACTTGAATACGTTATGATTTTTAATTGTGTTACAAATCAACGTTATAATCACAGGTATTCAAAATTTTCTTCATTTCAAATGATGGAAGAGTTCCTCTCGTTTTGATATTTTGTAAATTTGATATAGCGATTACAGTATGGCGGACTATGTCTATGGTAACAACAAGTACATTGCATCCAACTAATTCATTTACACCTTTCTTAATACTGCTGGCTATATGTTCTGTTGAGCAATTTTATTTCTTATCAGATTTTGTCATCTTTATTAGTACCAGGTAGATCTTTTAAACTACTTCACCTGGAGTATCCAGATTTGGTGTACAAGGATATCTTGAGATGAATGAGTGCAGTGCAAGAATTAGGGCACTATGATCTTTGACCTTAACTTTTGAAAAATTGCCTTATTAAACTTCTTTTTACTTCTGTTATCTACTATCCTAAAAAAGCATTTGCAGTGCACAATGTGCTGTCAGCAGTCACATCTGATCAAAACATTATAATGACAGATGCATTTCTGAATCGCCAAATACAGTGTATTCCTCGAACTATTCATCTGGACGCAATGAGTTCAAGTTAGCGGGGTTTTGCTGTACTCACAAAGTGGAGCGTATTATGCAACTGATCTACCCGTTTCTACTTACTGTTTCATATGTCATAAATCCATATTCTGTTTTAATATTCACAAAAGTTATGGGCTGTAAAGAATTAAAAATATTCTCTGCATATCATTTCTGTGTAGTGTAAAGTTGGCAAGTGCGCCTATGAGTCGTATAGCTCTAGATTAATAAAGAGTCTGAAGTCAGGTGCACAGGAAAAAGACAAGCCATAGAGTAATCTACTTTGCACAGACAGGCACTTCCCTGAATAACACTTCCAATTTGTGGTGGGCATATAATGTTCCGCTGGGGGTGCTCTTGTTAGTTTACTGTTAAACCTTGGTGTTGTAGATATAAATATTGATTGGTAGGACTGTAACGAGTACCAGGAAACCAGAATACAAGTTCATTTGATAGGAAGAAAATTGGTTAGAAAATAAGCACCTCCAAATGTGTTCATCACTGCCGTTGTCAACAAAGTAAAAAGAATGATTTGAAATATCATTGTGGAATAATTTTGCATACAATATTTTCTCATGACAGTTATTCCCCTTAAGAATTTAATTGATTTCGTTCGTTGGACATGTGATCAAATGACTGGGCTTTATAAGCCTGTGTTTCATGTTTGCATGAAAGAGATTATGTTGTTTTGATAAATAGATTGATCTGGAGTATTGTTCCTATAAAGTTACATTTAAAGGAATACTGTATAATTCCTCTGTCAAGCATGAAAATATGAGAGTTTATGGTAGAAATGAATTTATATATATCACACTTCCCCTAGTGTATGTACAGTAAATCTATATACATGCTGATCTGCCGGTAGTTCATTATGCCTACCAAAACTTCTGACTTGCATGCAAGATTTCATTGTATCTTGAAGCAGTTACAAGCAAGTCAAGTCAATAAAAAAAAGAGTTGATACTGTCATCAACAAAGTTTAGTCACAGATAGTGGTTTTTATTAGTAATGATAGTAAATCTTTTACCCATGCAAAGCAAACAGCTATTGAGAGGGGTCTATATTAAGAGAAGGGGGGTATTTATTTTAAATTTAAGCACCTTTGACTTCAAGGCAATATTTGAAATCAATAACCATTGTTTGTGTATATGTTACTTGTCAGTTTAATGGGTTCTTTGTGTTTGTGTTTTGCAGAGGATGTCACTCCAATACCGTCGGACAGTACCAGGAGGAAGGGAGGACGACGTGGCCGTCGTTTGTAAATTATCACATTCAGACATGTACAAAACAACAATAAAAAATTGACAAGGACACAGTCTTAGGCTGGTATTTCAATTGTGTTGGTGAATTAGAGTATTATTAGAAGGACCAAGGTGAGCTTATGCCATACC
Organism: Mizuhopecten yessoensis; assembly: GCF_002113885.1. Lineage (NCBI taxonomy): Eukaryota > Metazoa > Mollusca > Bivalvia > Pectinida > Pectinidae > Mizuhopecten > Mizuhopecten yessoensis. The sequence goes on from NW_018408078.1 coordinate 159,123, forward strand.
GTGGCGTCAGTCGTCCGTACGTCAACAATTTCTTTAAACGACTTCTTCTTAACCACTGGTTGGAATTAAACTAAATTTGACTGGAAGCATCCCTAGGTGGTGGGGATTCAAAATTGTACAAATGGTGTGGCTGACCCCCCAGCTGCCCATATTGCTTTAAGCGACTTCTTCTCTGAAACTAAGAAGTGGATATCAACCATATTTGACTGGAAGCATCCCTAGGTGATGGTGATTAAAAATTGTACAAGGGGCGGGGCCAAAAGGGGGCCATTTGACTATATTGCTACAAACGACTTCTTCTGTAGAACTGTGCACTGGATATCAATCATATTTGATCAAAAGCATTCCTGGGAGGCAGGGATTTAAAATTG
>NW_018408078.1:160076-186486 GCF_002113885.1 Mizuhopecten yessoensis
GGCAAAAAGAGACAAATGCAGTCACGATATTAGAATCGATCCTGGGGTCTGGCCACAACTCTAGGGACCTAGTTTATGAGTCAAAGCTTGGAAACGTTTGAGATCCCCACCCCATAACCATACATAAAATTGCTGGGCATGAAAAATCTAATATAGCTATGCTACAAGGATTGGCCTTGGGGTCTGGCATATTCCCTTGATCTCATTTGGAGAATAGTTTGCCATGATTGCTTAGGTATCCAGGTGAGCAGTACAGGCCCTCTGGGCCTCTTGTAATTAAGCTGTGAAACTCTTGTTTTAAGAGCAAGTTGAGTTTATGGTATGGTGTGTTGTCTGTCCGTTGTCGGTCAACATTTTCTTTGAACGACCTCTTTTTATACGACTATCAAATTTGACGGTAGTATTATGGTATGGCGTTGTCCGTCCAGCGTAAACTTTGTTTGTCTGGCAATCTCCTCCTACATTTTGCGACCAATCTATTTGAAACTTGTATACATTATAACCATGATATGAAGTTGTGTCTCCCTTAAAAGAATTTGATTCAACAATTTTTCCCAAAGTTATTGCCCTTTGTTCATTTCAGTATTTGGTTTCTGTCCAGAGATCTCCTCCTGCATTTTTCGACTGATCTCTTTGAAATTGGTATACATTATAATCATGATATAAAGTTGTGTTTCCCTTAAAAGAATTTTGATTCAACAATTATTAGCTCACCAGGTCCAAAGGACCAAGGTGAGCTTGTGCCATACCGTCCGTCCGTCCTCGTCTGTCAACTTTTCCTTTGAACAACTTCTTCTGAAGAACGGACAGGCCTAGAGTCATGATATTTGGCTGAAAGCATCGTTGGTAGGAGCCCTACAAAGTTTGAGAACGAAAATGACCTTGACCTGTTTTCAAGGTCACAGGGGTCAAATATGTCAAAAACTTCAAACGACTTCTTCTAAAGAACTAAAAGGTATAGAATCTTCATATTTGGCTGATGGCTTCCTGGGATAGAGCCCAACAAAGTTTGAGAATGAAAATGACCTTGACCTACTTTCAAGGTCACAGGGGTCAAATGTGTCAAACACTTCAAACGACTTCTTCTGAAGAACTGAAAGGTATAGAATCTTTATATTTGGCTGGTGGCTTCCTGGGATAGAGACCAACAAAGTTTGAGAATGAAAATTAGTTTGACCTACTTTCAAGGTCACAGGGGTCAAATATGTCAAAAACTTCAAACGACTTCTTCTGAAGAATTAAAAGGTATAGAATCTTCATATTTGGCTGATGGCTTCCTTGGATGGAGCCCAACAAAGTTTGAGAATGAAAATTACCTTGACCTTCTTTCAAGGTCACAGGGGTCAAATGTGTCAAACACTTCAAACGACTTCTTCTGAAGAACTGAAAGGTATATAATCTTTATATTTGGCTGGTGGCTTCCTGGGATAGAGCCCAACAAAGTTTGAGAATGAAAACTAGTTTGACCTACTTTCAAGGTCACAGGGGTCATATATGTCAAAAGCTTCAAATGACTTCTTCTGAAGAACTGAAAGGTATAGAATCTTTATTTTTGATTGATGGCTTCCTTGGATAGAGCCCGACAAAGTTTGAGAATGAAAATGACCTTGACCTTCTTTCAAGGTCACAGGAGTCAAATGTGTCAGACACTTCAAACGACTTCTTCTGAAGAACTGAAAGGTATATAATCTCTATATTTGGCTTGTAGCTTCCTAGGAAAGAGCCGAACAAAGTTTGAGAATGAAAATGACCTTGACCTTCTTTTAAGGTCACATGAGGCAGATATGTCAAACACTTTAAACGACTTCTTCTGAAGAACTGGTAGTTATAAAATCTTAATATTTGGCAGGTGGCTTCCTGGGAAAGAGCCAAACAAAGTTTGCGAATGAAAATGACCTTGACCTACTTTCAAGGTCACAGCGTTCAAATATGTCAAACAGTTCAAACAGCTTCTTCTGAAGAATTAAAAGGCATAAAATTATAATATTTGGCTGGTGACTTCCCGGGATAGAGCTCACCAAAGTTTGCAAATGAAAATGACCTCAACCTACTTTAGAGGTCACAGAGGTCAACAACATTTTAATGGATTTGTTCTTGAGAACTAAAAGGAATGGATTCATAAGATTTGGCTGGTAGCTTTTTGGAATAGAGCTAACCAATTTGAGAAGGAAAATGACATTGACCTACTTACAAGATCACAGGGAAAAATATGTCAAGCAACTTCTGAAGAAGAATCAAAAAGCATAGAATCTTATAATAATATTTTGCTGGTAGTTTCAACAGATGGAGCCAACAAAGTTTGCGAGGGAAATATTTTTAGTGCAATATAATATTTAATGAGAATATTTTGCTATGACTGCTTAAATATTCAGGTGAGCGATACAGGCCCTCTTGGGCCTCTTTTTTCTTTACTTCAGGAAACCGGCTACCTATTTCACTACTGTGAAGTTTTTCAAGAACAATAACTCTTACCTGCAATTACTATGTGTATATGGTTTTATTATAAAATGTCAATTTTTCTATCGTGTATAGAGAATTAATTTTACGCAATTTCAGCATTTATTAAATTGATATACATTAAAGGGGCATAACGGTGAATAACTTTATTTTTTGTCTTTTTTTTCAAATACAACATAAACATATCAAGTGATACTCCTTATGGAAAATAACGATCGGATTTGGCTGAAATAGATTCATAAAAATGATTAAATCCAAGAAAATCATCAGTATTTTTACCTGTCTGACCGGTATTTCCCTCTACTAGCGCATGCGCATAGCACACCATTTCTTTGTAAACAAAATGACTGGCCGTGTGAAGTAAGCGAAAGAAAAGTGTTGTACCGTGTCAGCTACGAAACGAAAAGTTGCCAAATGGTCAAAAGATAGCACAAGGAGTACGTTACGAAATCATTATTGCAGGTGGGCAGTATTCAAAGAAGAAAATAACTGCCGTAGCAATTAGTACGGTGCATGTTTTCTTCCGGATAGCCGGTTAAGCTGAAATGGAATCGACAGAAATGCTAGCGCTGTTTATGTTATGAATAAATATCTAAAACTATTAAGCTCGCTAGTATCTTTGTCTGAGTTTGAACACAGAGGCACTTAGTTTAATTTGTTAATGGGCATGTATTGGAGAGAGTTTACATTGTGTTTCTATAATTATACAGTGGTTTATCCGAAAGGAAGGGATACGTGACTGGTTAGTTTGATTTTTCCATGAGGCCCTCCAAGGGATAACTGTTGTGATGGCCCACGGCGTATTTTCTGGGTCACCGAGATACGTGTTATCGAAGTCCGTGGATTTACATAATTTATAAAAACCTTAAAATTCTGACAACCTATATTTTTTTTGTGGCAGAAATTTTTCTTTACTTTAAAGCAATATAACTACAAAATTTAAAGAAATTCTACTGAGAAATGGTGACACAATCCTATTACCTCAAGCGACATCTCCTCTGGAACTAGGAGATGGGTATCAACCATATTTGACTGGTAGCATCCCTAGGTGGTGTGGATTCAAAATTGTACAAATGGTTGGGATGACCCCCCAGGGGGCTGAGGGGTGGGCCAAAAGGGGGCATTTTGACTATATTGCTACAAACGACTTCTTCTGTAGAACTATGCATTGGATATCAATCATATTTAATCAGAAGCATTCATGTATATGGGAGGCAGGGATTCAAAATTGTACAAATGGTGTGGCTGACCCCCGTGGTGGCTGAGGGGCGGGGCCAAAAAGGGTTATTTAGCTATATTACTTTAAGCGACTTCTTCTCTGGAACTAATAGATAGATATCAACCATATTTGACTGGAAGCATCCCTAGGTGGTGGGGATTCAAAATTGTACAAATGGTGGGGCTGAGGCCTGGGCCAAAAGGGGGCAATTTGGCTTTATTGCTATAAACAACTATTTCCGTAGAACTATACCCTAGATATTGATCATATTTGGGCGGAAGCATTCATGGGAGGCAGGGATTCAAAATTGTACAAATGGTGGGGCTGACCCCCCGGGCTTACGGGTGGGCCAAAAAAAAAATATTACTTGGAAATGGTTAAGATCCCCACCATATAAACATATATACAATTGCTGAGTATAAAGAGAGGAATGCACATTTGCTTCCAGGATGGCCCTAGGGTCTGGCCCCACCCTTGTAGACTTAACCCCTGGGTCATAACTTTGAAACGGTTAAGATCCCCACCCCAAAACTATATAATTATACAATTGTTTGGCATAAAGAGACGAATGCAGTCGTGATATTAGAATTGATCCTGGGGTCTGGCCACAACCCTAGGGACCTAGTTTCTGAGTCACAGCTTGGAAACAGTTGAGATCCCCACCCCATAACCATACATAAAATTGCTTGGCATAAAAAATCAAATACAGATATGCTACAAGGATTGGCCTTGGGGTCTGGCATATTCCCTCGGATCTCATTTGGAGAATATTTTGCCATGATTGCTTAGATATCCAGGTGTGCAATACAGGCCCTCTGGGCCTCTTGTTTCAAAAGTTATTGCCCTTTGTTTATTTCAGTATTTGATTTTTGTCCGGCAATCTCCTCCTACATTTTTAGCTCACCTGGCACAAAGTGCCAAGTGAGCTTATGCCGTGGCGCGGCGTCCGTCCGTCCGGGGTCAATATTTTACTTTCAACGACTTCTTAATAACCGAAAGGCCTAGGGTGTCGATATTTGGCCAGAAGCAAACTTGGATGAAGGGCTACAAAGTTTGTTAAAACTAATGACCTAATTACCCATTTTCAAGGTCACAGGGGTCGGATATGTTAAAAACTTTTATAAACATCTTCTTCTTGATAACCAAACTTCCCAGGGTGATGATATTTGGCCAGTAGCATGCTTGGGTGAAGGGCTACCAAGTTTGTTCAAATGAATGACCTTCACCCATACTTACGGTCAAATATGCTAAAAACTTCTAAACAACTTCTGCTGAATAACCAAAATGCCCAGGGTAATGATATTTGGCCAGTAGTATGCTGAGATAAAGGGCTACAAAGTTTGTTCAAATAAATGACCTTCACCCATATTCCATGGTCACAGGGGTCAAATATGTTAAAAACTTTAAACAACTTCTTCTGAATAACCAAAATGCCCAGGGTAATGATATTTGGCCAGTAGTGTGCTGAGATAAAGGGCTACAAAGTTTGTTGAAATGAATGACCTTCACCCATATTCACGGTCACAGGGGGCAAATATGTTAAAAACTTTAAACAACTTCTTCTGAATAACCAAAATGCCCAGGGTAATGATATTTGGCCAGTAGTGTGCTGAGATAAAGGGCTACAAAGTTTGTTGAAATGAATGACCTTCACCCATATTCACGGTCACAGGGGGCAAATATGTTAAAAACTTTAAACAACTTCTTCTGAATAACCAAAATGCACAGGGTGGTGATATTTGTGAATGACTTTGACTTATATTCAAGGTCACAGGGGTCAAATTTGTTTAAAATCTTTTAAAACAACCTCTTCTGAATAACTATGGGTCCCAGGATGTTGATACTTTGCAAGTTGCATACTGAGATGAAAGGCTATACAATTTGTTCAACATAACGACTTTGTTCGACTTTCAAAATAACAGGGGTGAAATGTTTTAAAATCTTTTAACAGGTTCTTTTGAATGACTTTAATCATAAATACTGATATTTTGGCTGTAGCTTTATTTTAGATCACTTTTAAGGTTGCAAGTGTGAGATTTATACCAGGTGAGCGATGCAGGCCCATTGGGCCTCTTGTTCAACGGATCTCTTTGAAACTCGGTATACTTTATAATCATAATTTGAAGTTGTGTCTCCCTTAAAAGAATTTTGATTCGGTGATTTTTGGAAAATTTATTACCTTTTGTGCATTTCAGTATTTGTTTTTTTGTCCGAAGATTTTCTCCTACATTTTTTATAGCATATCAGCTCTTAGAATGATGCAGATCTTATTTCAATGTAAGAAAGTATATAACACTATATGGCATTCGACGGGCGTATTTTGTTCTGCCCCGCGGTACTCTTGTTTAGAACTGGAGGACCTAGAGCCACTATGATTTTGGGCCAGTAGGTACCTGGGACAGAGTGCTATAAAGCTTCCTCAAATAAATGACCTTGGCCTACTTTCACAGTCGCAGGGGTCAAATATGTTAATATCTTTAAACAGTGGTATACATGTATGAAGATTTCATTTTTTGTCCCGCTTGCAATGGATGTCCTAAATTTGGATCATACTTGCATCTTGGCTTCTTTGTTGCCATTTATTCAGCAGATAGTGAATTTGGCCTACATTTCCTTGTCAAGTGGCTTCATCGTCCTCTCTAATGTCAGGTCCTTGCATTTCGGATTAGCTGTGTTATATGTTGTATATCAAAAGCCCTTGTTACACCAAAGATACATCAGCTACTGTTGGTCCTAGTTTGTACAGTCCAGTGACTTTTGTGCTAGTTTAACTGTGTTATGGATAGTATCGCAAACTGTTTGAATCCCAGATCTATTAAATATATACCACAGATACATCTTGGGCAGTACATCTTACTTTAAGCATCAGCTGCTGTGTGGGTCCTAGTTTGTATGGTCCAGCTTTAGCTTATATTTACACCCTAGCATCAAGTTTTACATTTGTTTAGATTTTTGTTGGACATTAGTCCATATTAAAGGGTCAAAGGTCACAATTGACAACTTGGGGGGGGGGGGGGATTTCTGTTTAAATCGCACACATACCCCTATAAATTGACCAGTGCAGACAATATTCAGTCAAGTTGTATACATTTGTATAGAAAATAAAGAGTATTTGTGATATAAATTAATTTTATTTGAAAAGTTAAATACTTTGTGAACATCTTTTATCATAAAGACATTTGATTAGAGATATTAATTAACTATATCTAATTTTTACAGTATTCCATCAAAGAAAAGACAATTTTGAACAAAGTATATATCATTTCGATGACTTGTGGGGTTATGTTGCTATGGTAACATATTTTATGTTGAGGTGTGAAGTAGAGTTTATTATGTAGAGAAAGATGGAACTAATGGTAGTATATTAGTAGATGTATATAGCTAGTCAAATCAGATACAAAAAATTAAATCTAAACCTTACTCTTCTGGGTTTTTTGGGGATTAGTGAAATTGGCCCCCTCACTTGAGATGGTGAGACCCATGGGCATAAAGTTCACAATGTTTTAGTGGGAATTTAGGGGGGGGGGGGGGAAGGGTCAGGGTCAGGGTCTCTATTTTGATAATTAAATTCACAATCATTGAAAGAAAGTACATTTCCATCATTCAGATCATATTTGACTGGAGAAGAAAAGGTTTTGTTTTAGCTAATTTCTTCCCTTTGGGGGGGTTGGAATAGTATCTTATAATTTTGGTTTATTTTTGCCCATTTAGATCATTAAATCCAGCACAATTTCATTGAAAACAGTGCAGCAGTTTTGGTGAGGTCAAAAATGTGAAATTGTTAACAGATGAAGCCGGATTGGAAAAGTTGATTGAGCTATGCTCAGGTGATCTGAACTCAACAAAACAATGATTTGTTCACTGAACAACAGAAACACTAACTCTTTGTTCCTGGGGAGCTCTTGTATACAAAGGATCAAACTTGGTTCACATTTCATTTGTAGATATTTACAGGTGACGTTTTGAGGAAAGGTATCTTGCGGGGTTCAGCTAAAGAATTTCTATTTAAACCTACTGTTATAAACTACATTTTAAATTTTAAATTAATGTTTCATATAAATACAAATTTGGTGTTATCAGTAAATATAACAAACAAAATGATTGAAAAACAATGATATACAAAGAATTCATAAATAAAAAATACTGTTATTAATACATATGCAACAAGCGATACACATTAAATAATAATGATGCAATCTATTGCACAATAGGCCATCCTTATTACACGATGGAGGTTCATCCTAGCCATCTGTACCACAATAGGCCATCCTTACTACACAATGGGGTTCATCCTAGCCATCTGTACCGCAATAGGCCATCCTTACTACACGATGGGGGTTCATCCTAGCCATCTGTTCCACAATAGGCCATCCTTACTACATGATGGGGGTTCATCCTAGCCATTTGTACCACAATAGGTCATCCTTACTACACGATGGGGGTTCATCCTAGCCAACTGTACCACAATAGGCCATCCTTTCTACACGATGGGGGTTCCTCTTAGCCATCTGTACCACAATAGGCCATCCTGACTACACGATGGGGGTTCATCCTAGCCATCTGTCCCAAAATAGGTTGTCCTTACTACACGATGGGGGTTCATCCTAGCCATCTGTACCGCAATAGGCCATCCTTACTACACCATGGAGGTTCATCCTAGCCATCTGTACCACAATAGGCCATCCTTACTACACAATAGGGGTTCATCCTAGCCATCTGTACCATAATAGGCCATCTTTATTACACGATGGGGGTTCATCCTAGCCATCTGTACCACAATAGGCCATCCTTACTACACGATGGGGGTTCATCCTAGCCATCTGTACCATAATAGGTCAGTATAGTCAGGAAAGCAAGCAAATTAAAGCCAGAAATGAGAATGTAACAACAATAAATGAATTTTGAAACAGTTATTGTAGACTTTCCATCTTAGCATTGTTTTAGCAAAATAATTACACGAATCCTTCAAAACACTGTTGGGATTAGTAATTTATACATTTACACTGTTGCCACAAAATAGAAAGTAAAAGGCGACTTTCCAAAAATAATAATTAAAAAAAATAATTTGCACCAGCTATAGGTCTAAAATGATGCATTATTACTTGTAACTGTGATATACCTGTAGATTGAGACTACTTTAAAAAATGCTTGTCTGGTTTACAATATACTTTGGAACAAAACATCCAATCTGAATGAACATACACACATTATCCTTCCTGTATTTAGCCAGGCCATATGTAACATACCTTAGTAAGAAACACATTAATATATTATAATATATAATATAATATATTAATATTAAAATAAGCTTTTAAAAATCTAAAATAGAAATATTAAAATTGCACTCTGATGAATATCACCGCTTTCAAATGCATGGTATATAACATACCAGTCTCTAGTATGTTGACAGGTATATATGTCTTATTTGTTGATGCTCTACTGCTAGTAGAAAATTCCCAATCATCTACATAAAAGGTATATACAGTATATCATTAATGATGCTATGAGACATTCTGCCAAGTTTACTAGAACTGACTATGTGTTAAAAAATACACGGTATAAGATGCATTTCGATCGTTTGAGGATGATTTTTACAGATTAAAAAAATAGAAGAGTCTTATCATTAAGTCATAACAAACATTTGGTGTACAAGGAAATTGAATAACATCTTAAGTCATTTGATGACATGACAAATCATACGGAGATCAACATCCATTCCACAGTCATTGGTTACCAATGTTACAGATGAGGTCAGCATCCAAGGTTAGACATTATACGACCTTGTTTTGCACAGGGATACATAACCAAGGACAGGTCATATAAAACTTAAATTACAAATGTCAACCATCCTTGTCCAAGATGACCCTAACCAAAGCGACACAGTGGTCAAAGCCCAAGGTCACTTAAGTCAAAGGTGGGTGGTGGCCGATTCTGGATTGACATATTGGTTTAGGTCACTGATTTGTTCCTCGTCACTTTCCCTGTGGAAGATACCAAAGCCAAGATCAGGTACACAACACTGTGTTACACATATACATCTGTGATCACACAAAAGGTTTTAGCATTGGTTGATTACTGTAATCTATCAATGATGAATAGGTCATAGTGCCCTTACACAAGGTTATACTATTGGTTGGTAACTGTAACCTATCAACCATAAATAGGTCACAGTGACCTTATTATACTATTGGTTGGTAACTGTAACCTATCGATGATAATTAGGTCACAGTGACCTTGCACATATTATTTATGAAACCGGGCAATATATTGGTCTGCCAAATTGATCATGACCTCCGTTAGGTTAAGGTGATTGAGGTAATAAACATCAAAACATGTTTTTTTATTATTCATAATAGCTAACAAGTTATATTATCTACACTAAGAGTACTTACCATATATAAGTTTTATCAAAACTCAATATAGTGGCAGTATTTTTACACTCATTATTTTGAACAATGAATATGTATAAAAGTATGCATGATCAAAGTGATTCAAATAGTTATATAAACCAAGTCTCCAACAAACATATTAAACTGATTACAATGTACTGTTTACCAGGAAAAATGTCTGCCGCAGTTTAATACTTGTTTTGTCGCCCTCATAAATGAGTGTGAATTTACCATGAAATCAAATAGGAGTACACAGCACACCATTACTTAGATGTGAAAAGTGAAATGAAAACCGCTTAAGTTTGGATTTTTCAGGTAAAGGGTGAAAGTGGACTGGGCAAACATTTCCTTGTATACAGAAACACCAGATGTACTTAATCTTAATCATTATCAGGTACATATTGCATGATCTTATTATGATGGAGGAGCTTTTAACAGTTATTCATAGACCGAAAGTTTCCTGGTAATTATAGTTTGTAGGTCATTTCATGGAAAATGATAGGGCCTACAAACTAAAGCAAGGAAACACTGCTGTCAATTCACAAAATATTTAACAAGCAGGTGTGCATTTTGAATACAACTGACTATGGGTCACCTAAAGGTTACTTCAGTAAAAAATGGAGTAATAGAGCAAAGGCTGTTAGGCAAACCACCACAGGAGTCATACATACACCCACCACATACACACATGCTTAGAGTATTTTCAGATGACACAATATCAACAGGTTCTAAAGGAATCATGAATTAGCTCATGCAAATTTGACAAAGTTTGGAAAATCATAAGTTACATTGAATCATTAATGACCTTGAAATCTAAGTGAATTTCAGCATCAAAATCACTCAAAACAGACAAAAAACTACAGAAACAAATTACCATGGCACCAATATTTATATTAGTTGTACAAGAAAATAAAATGGGAACTACATGTGAAACAAAGTGTAGGATTATGTCATGCAGATAAAAAAACATTACAAAAATGTGGTGAAATAAAAAACAGTGAGGTAATTTTGGAATAAAAAGTGTTACCTGTATACAACATAAGTACAATCCTGTGTTAGCATCTAACGAAAATGTTATAAGGATTAGACACCACAACAGTACTGTAAAAACAACATATATCCTAAGGTGAATCTTGTACGTGTTAACATAATAGTGTGCTGATACCAGTCAACAACCTGTGGCATTCATATACATGACCAGGACAGATGTTGGTATCTGTCCCAGTAGCCCCGTTATTGTCCCAAAATATATGATCAAGACAGATGTTTTGGCATTTCCTTGCAGCCCCTATGTCAACCCCATATATAAAATATATGAAATTGGGCCTAATTTCCCTGAAGCCCCCTTTTGGCTCCAACCTATAAGATGTTTGGGCCTGATTTCCCTAAAGCCTTCATGTTGCTCCAACCTATAAGATGTTTGGGCCTAATTTCCCTGAAGCCCCCTGATGTTGCTCCAACCTATTAGATTTTTGGGCCTAATTTCCCTGCAGCCCCCTTGTGGCTCCAACCTATTAGATTTTTGGGCCTGATTTCCCTGAAGCCCACATGTTGCTCCAACATATAAGATGCATGACCTAATTTCCCTGAAGCCCCCTTGTGATTCCAACATATAAGATGCATGACCTAATTTCCCTGAAGCCCCCTTGCTGCTCCAACATATAAGATACGTGACCTAATTTCCCTGAAGCCCCCATGGTGCTCCAACATATAAGATGCGTGACCTAATTTCCCTGAAGCCCCCTTGGTGCTCCAAGATATAAGATGCGTGACCTAATTTCTCTGAAGCCCCCTTGGTGCTCCACCATATAAGATGCGTGACATAATTTCCCTGAAGCCCCCTTGGTGCTCCAAGATATAAGATGCGTGACCAAATTTCCCTGAAGCCCCCTTGCTGCTCCAACATATAAGATGCATGTCCTAATTTCCCTGAAGCCCCCTTGGTGCTCCAACATATAAGATGTGTGACCTAATTTTTCTGAAGCCCCCTTGTTGTGCCATATGTAAGATCACGACAGATGGCAGGATCAGTCCCTTGTGCCCCCTAAATATCAGATGAGGACAGGTGGACAAATCTATCCCAGGTGTAGCTTCTTTGTCACCCTTATATATAAGATCAGGGCAAATGGTTGAATCTTTTCCTGGGGCTCCCTTGACACCCTCATAAATATGACCCCTAACCCTTAACATCACCATAACTATATGTTTATCCCCAAGTTCAATATATACTGAATCAGGACTGGTCATATTTTCTATAAAGTCCTCCAGACTTCAACATGTTCAGATCGGATCACTCCTTTAGTTCCCCCTTTTTCACTATATCCTGGACAGAGATAAAATTAACCTTTCCCTCGCCCCCTGACTTCATGTATAATTCCAGGACAGAGGTCTTAGTCCCTCCCTGTGTCCCCTTTACTTTGTTTCGTATATTACAAGGAAAAAGATAAAATCAATTTTCCTGTCACCTGCTGACTTTTTATATAATTCAAAGAGACGTCATAGTTCAGCCTTAACTTGGTCATACATAATACCAGGAGAAATCAGGATCCTTTATATACAAAACCAGGACCAATGTCAAGGTCCCTCCCTGTGGTCCCTTAGTGTCTTATTAAATGTATTGGGACAGCTCCTGGTACTCTCTGTAGTATTGGTCAGCAACCTGAATGGGACATGTTCAGGTAGATTGTAATGTTTATCGTTGTTTCCAAACCGTTAAAAAAACACCAACTATAAGCCAAAGGCTAATGACCCCTCTCTCATTTAAAAAAAATTGATATCAGAAAAAGGGAAATAACTCTAAACAAAATAGTTGGAATCAAAACTTAATCAAAAGCACACAGCTATCATAAAAGTATAAACAAAATTGGTTCAGAAAGCGAGCAGCAGTGTGACTTTGGACAAACTTCTGTCCACCGATCGACAGATAGGAGACCATGATTCCTGTATCACTTTGTTTTGGGTTAATCAATATCTAATACACAGCTGTTTTGTTATAATGAAGTCACACATAACTCCTTTTGTAATTTAATGGATACAAGTGCTTTCTCCATTTGACTCTGGTAACTCAAAAGCATACCTTAATTGTGACTGAGAGTTGTTCATCGTTCAATTAATTTAAAAAGGAAAACAAAGTTCATCAGTATTCTGACATTTAGCAGAATATAATTGGAGGTCATTAGAAATAACCCCCTCTGGTAAGGAACAAGGTTTTTGAGTAAAGCCAAAAAAATACCAGGCACATATCATGAACACCATCATTAATTAATGATAGATATCCAAGAGTTTTATTTACATCAACTGTAAATGTGACATTGTTACTGGACTAATGTTTGGTTATTAGTGACAAGGTTATTGACAACACAATGTAGGAAGCCCGTCCATCACCTGTTAGTCTGCTCCATATCTACTGTACTGCCATCACAGTTAGTCCAGGGATCACCGTAACATGTCTTTCCTTCAAATGTTCTCCAAAATTTGGACGCAACCTTAACACTTTCTGAATCTGTCCACAATATTTTCAATAACCATTTTTAAGGAAGAGAAAGTCCAAAAAAAAAAAAATGATGAAAGTTTCCACTGTGCAAGTGTTCAGTATTTATATTATAAAAAAGTAACTATAGTGAAAAAATGTACACTGTTTCATTAAAATTAAAATTAAGTATTGTAATTAAGAGTTGCTCAACTTGTTACTGCCTCTGAATTAATGGTATATCTGTAAAAACACAACCCATTGTAGTGTTTGTTGTGACGACTGGCAGGATCATAAGACGATGAATGTATTTGGTTGATCATACTATAGACAGCTGAAGTTGTTTAATAACATGCCTCCATGTGTGCAATGTATCACTTGATTTATATTTGTGGTCATGTTTGTTGTGACAACTGATTTATATTTGTGGTAGTGTTTGTTGTGACAATTGATTTATATTTGTGGTAGTGTTTGTTGTGACAACTGATTTATACATGTTATTCCTACAACAGGTTGGCATTTAACACAAGTTTCATAAATACTTAGAAGTTGAAGGTATTTTTTTTTTATGACTGTTGTTAACAGGCAAAACACAATAACAAAGATCACTCAGGTGACCTTAACATACATGTTGACCTTGTGAGCAATTGCCTGTATATGCACTCAATCTTTACCCTACCAGGATATCTACCTTTAAATTTAGTTGTACCTATGTTTACTCTGTGTAACTAAAAATTCACTTTTACGTACATTTACTATATAATGTTTTCATAAACATTTTGTTGTACCTATATTTACTGTCTACATCAACATTTATTTGTACCTACATTTACTGTCTATATAAACATTTAGTTGTACCTACATTTACTGTCTATATAAACATTTAGTTGTACCTACATTTACTGTCTATATAAACATTTAGTTGTACCTACATTTACTTTATGCCTACATTTACTGTCTATATAAACATTTAGTTGTACCTACATTTACTGTCTATATAAACATTTAGTTGTACCTACATTTACTGTCCATATTAACATTTAGTTGTATCTACATTTACTCTATGCCTACATTTACTGTCTACATAAACATTAAGTTGTACCTACATTTACTGTCTACATAAACATTTAGTTGTACCTACATTTACTGTCTACATAAACATTTAGTTGTACCTACATTTACTGTCTACATAAACATTTAGTTGTACCTACATTTACTGTCTACATAAACATTAAGTTGTACCTACATTAAGTTGTACCCACATTTACTGTCTGCATAAACATTAAGTTGTACCTACATTTACTGTCTATATAAACATTTAGTTGTTCCTACATTTACTGTCTACATCAACATTTAGTTGTACCTACATTTGCTGTCTACATAAACATTTAGTTGTACCTACATTTACTGTCTATATAAACATTACTTGTACCTACATTTACTGTCTACATCAACATTTAGTTGTACCTACATTTACTGTCTATATCAACATTTAGTTGTACCTACATTTACTGTCTAAATAAACATTTACCCCTACCTACATTTACTGTCTATATAAGCAGTTAGTTGTACCTACATTTACTGTCCATATTAACATTTAGTTGTACCTACATTTTCTGTCTACATAAACATTTAGTTGTATCTGCATTTACTCTATGCCTACATTTACTGTCTACATAAACATTAAGTTGTACCTACATTAAGTTGTACCCACATTTACTGTCTGCATAAACATTAAGTTGTACCTACATTAAGTTGTACCCACATTTACTGTCTGCATAAACATTAAGTTGTACCTACATTTACTGTCTATATAAACATTTAGTTATAACTACATTTACTGTATAATATTTTCAAAAACATTTAGTTGCACCTACATTTAATAATGTCTACGTTTTAGCATTTGGTTGTACTTACATTTATTATAAGTTATTTACACAAATTGGAGTTTCTCAAATTATGAAGATTATACACTTAATTCTATAGATCTAGTATATCAGGTTTAAGAGTTTTGTCTTAGTTTGCAATATGTACACTACAGTAAATAGACAACTGGTAAAGTTAAGGACTTTTGAAGATTAAAATTTAACTCTATAATCTGTTATTATGTGGTACATTGACCTAGACTCAAGTCTATAAATTTTAACATCTACATTAAAATAATCGTGTCATGTTACATGTACTGACATCTTTTGCACCAGAAGCCTTACACGGGTGTAATACTACTCTTCTACATTTCTGTCCTACGGTGTTGTTTCTGCGGTACATCCTTGGGTGTTGTCTCTGCGGTACATCCTTGGGTGTTGTCTCTGCGGTACATCCTTGGGTGTTGTCTCTGCGGCATCATCCTTCATGTTGTCTCCACAGAATCATCCTTCAGCACTCCTCCACTTGAAGCGGCTATCTTGACACACTGCTACTTTACTGTTTCAATATCCTCTATCATCCCCTCCTCACCACACACACTTACAAAGGTTTAAATAGCAATGCAACCATTAACAAACGTTAAACTCGCAAAAAAGATTGGGGAACCTCAAAATATTGTCAATTTGGAATTTTGTTCTCATCTAACTTTTTTATGTGAAATTTTATAATTATGGTAATATTATATCAACAAACAACAAAACAAGTGTATTTTTATCTGGTATTTATTCATTCACACTTCCAGGTGGAATAAAATAAATGTCTGAGCAGTACTACTGACAATCACATGATCAGGGCTGGACATCATAGTGAGATCAGTATAACTCACAAGGGCTCCATACCTCTACGAGACATGGAGGAGACACACGAACGTACGGACATGACCCAACTCTATCACATCAACCCCAACTTTATAGGGTACACACCCATTCAGTGAATTCATTACTACCAAGCAAGGTTCAAATTATAGATCATTCTACAGGGCAGTCATCTAATCACCTTACCCAATACAAAAAAATAGGCCTGTCAGTCTTTTATACAGCCAACCTCCTCAGATCCTGTACTGGTACAGCATGCTCGGGTCACTGTATCAGGAGGAGTTTCAGATACTTTCCATACGTCCCATATATTCCCTCCCTTACCTACTAGGTGACAGTGTTACATTATTAGTCTGTAAGGGTATCCATAAGACAACACAATAAGTTAAATACTGAGGTTGGCATTACCCAAGATTATCCTACTCATCAAATTATCAAAGAGGAAAATATTTGAGCAGATACAACAGTGAAAAGGACATGGTTTGGGAGACTGATGCTTTAGAGCTGGATCATACCCTTATAACACATTGACCAGTCCAGGTACAAACTCAGGCTACAAATAATGGTAGTCTATATTACAGGAGTTTGTGTATATACTGTATATTATATATAGTATTGCAAATACATTTTACAGATTGTCAGAAAAATGCCCTTTAAATATGAGACTGGGCCCACTTGTATAAAACATCTCAACTCTTGAGATTTCCTCAAGTCTAAGATTTCCCATAGACAATACATTGCTTGAGATTTTCCTTCACTTTGAGATGTTTTATACAAGTGGGCCCTGATATACTAACAGGAGACATCACAGCTTGTGACTGAAACCTTCATCGTGTACTAGAAAGCATAGGACTCAGTACACTCATGAACACACTAAGCCAATCACTTCAAAACCCATAATTTCCAATAAAACAAATATTTTCACATCTAAAAAATAGCACAGTACATGTATACACAATAAAACCTGGTTGTAATAATATTGTCTTAAAGAGGTTAACTTCCTCAATGTCTCCTCTATCAAAACAGAAAGACATTCTGAGATTTTATTTTCAATTCAAGCACATAATATCAAAATATATTTCATGAAAACTTTCAGTTAATTTCAACCAGATTTTACTTTTACATCAATGACTGTAAAGAATTAGTTAATTTTTAAATGAATAGATTTGTAAACGATGAAAATCAAATATTTTTATACATTACTCATGTTATTTCAAATGAACAGGATAAGGTCAATCAAAATAAAACATGTTTTGAAAATAATAAAATTCAAAATTTAACAGTATGGTAACTGATAGACAGGTTAAGCAAGTTTACTTGTTGAAGGGACCTCCCCCAGAAGTTAGTACATCTTGTTGGAAACATGTCGACGTTCACCTTCATGTAGGTACTGATGTGTGGAACAGCTAAGGTAAAGAGCACCACTTTAATATTTCATAATAGTGAAAATAGTAATATCTCTATTCAGTGGAACACTTTACCTTATATACAAAACTTTATGAATAACACAATACTGCCATAAGTACAGGGGGACATTTAAAAAAAAGAGAGATACAGTTCCTCAATTACTCCAGGGGATAAAAAATAAAACAAATATCCTAATATACCGGTAGTATCGGCAAGGAAAAGGGAGATAACTGTGACCCCTTGACCTTGCCTCTGTGTTCGTCCCTGGTAGATCAGTGTAGACCTAAAAGGGTTTGAACTACCCCGTGGGTTTTATTTTTATAGGAATAGCCGAACATTCCATCAATTTTTTTTTTTATTCATTCGTTTATGCAAAGATGTTGATTAATCCAGCAAAAAAGATTTTTTTTCTACTTTTTCATCCCGAAAATCAGACCTGATTTTTCTAATTCTGCCAAAGTCAAGTTGTTTGGAGAGGTACTTTATGAAATGCTTAAAACGAATACAGGTTTTTTTATTTGTTTTACCATAAATTAAGTGACTGAATTCCAAGAAAGAAATGATTAGGATTTAAAACTCAAGTAGAAAAATCATGTAAAAAAAATTCCTATGAAAAAACATGAACTTTTTTTCAGCATCGCATGCAGAGTTAACCTTCATATTGGTAATTTGATATTCCAAATAAATCACCACTTTCACTGCCACATCAATATGACAGTTAAATAGCTACCTAGTAATGTATCTGCTGATACTATAAACACGTACATGATACATCACAGAATTTAGTCGTACATGTATGTGTAACTTATACAAAGATACAAGTAAGGTTGCCTAACCTCTCTAATGATTGAAGCACATCAACTTTATCTATGAGATATTTACTATTTTGAGTCGAGATTCAAATAGAACCAATATGGGAAGTGTTTTCATGGCTGGTAGTTATCTCCATAGAATATATTATACAAGTATACAGACATTGCGTGGAAGTTTCCACAGAATCAACTGTGGAATATAGATAAGGAGAACATTGTTTATAATTTGAAAATATAGTTATCTTACATTTAACAGATATATCATATTTCAAAACTATTTGAACAGGAAATCATAACAGAGGTATACAGTTATTACTATAACTAGGGTATAGTAAATTTCCCTGGGTAGGTATATCTGGATATTCAAAATATGACTGCTAAATATATTGATGCAAAGACAAAAGAAACCCAATAGATGTAACAGGCAGTGTATAACCCTCCCTTTGTCAATTCACCATGTATATAGGTCAAAGAAATAGATGAAGAATTTATTGGGAGCTGGTATACTACTTCTCAAACAGAAAAATTCTACAACAACTTTTTAGATCTGAAATCTTGTCTTCATGGTCCCTATCCTCCACATGAGGCCCACACACAGGTAATTTAGTACGAACATTTCACACACATTCATATGTCAACAACCTTTACCAGAGATTTCTACAAAACATTATCTTTTCTTTACATGTGTATGATAAATATGTATATATGACATAAGTTTAAAAAGATTATGACAAACCAACAAACCAACACAGGACAGGAAAACCTAACCTCTAAATTAGGATTACATAAAACTAAATATATGAGATACAGTAACAAAATGTGCAGCACCTTTCTGAAATAAGATTAAAATGTCTGGTTGTGGTAATTAAGTCTACAGCTAGTGACTAACTGACTTATCTAACAGTGGGTATACCTGTGTGTGTGTTTCTGTGTGTAGGTGTTTCTGTGTGTGACAAACTACCATTACCGTGGTAGTAAATACACACATAACGGTTGTTGATGGCAGATTAGGGGTTTCTACTCTGCGTGATTGTCTTGGAGAAAATGTGTGTAGGAAAAGCATGAATTTTTGAAACACAACCCATTGTTATACTAATACTTCAGTATAACAGAATACAGGTTGTTATACTAATACTTCAGTATAACAGAATACAGGTTGTTATACTAATACTTCAGTATAACAGAATACAGGTTGTTATACTAATACTTCAGTATAACAGAATACAGGTTGTTATACTAATACTTCAGTATAACAGAATACAGGTTGTTATACTAATACTTCAGTATAACAGAATACAGGTTGTTATACTAATACTTCAGTATAACAGAATACAGGTTGTTATACTAATACTTCAGTATAACAGAATACAGAAGAGATGTATGGGGTTTTGAAATACTGACTGAATGTGTATTTGAAACTGATATATTAGCCTCCAGATAAAAGTTTCACCAAAACAAGCACATGCTTGTATGCTACTCCCAGAATACTGTTGTCATATAACTGTGACAAGTCCTTGAGTAAGTACTGAATACTGACAATCCCAGTCGGGGGTTATAATTAACTACTGGTATGTCTATATGTATAGGGCACTGTAGGTCCAAAGGTAAACTCTTATACAAGGATTAAAAGGTCATCAGATTGGCGGATTTCATAAGATGTTTGTACACACGTCACCAGCTAGGTACATATAAACATAGAATCTCCTTACTAAATGTGTGTATCTACTCAAAATACTGAAAAGCCCAAAAGACACTGAGCCCCAAACCTACATCATTGACCAACTTTATTAACTGCTTTGCTATTTTCTTAAATTCAAAATTTTGGTGGAGAAGGGAGAGCACAACTCAATGTGTAATGGTTTTTTCTTCTAAACTATGCATCAGTCAATTTCAACCTGTTGTATATGTGCTGTATTCTGTTACACTGGACTAAACCCTTCAGTGACTGTGACCCAGATTGCAGTATATCTTTGTACCTAAATAGGCAAGGCTTGAATATCATGTTATAAGTTTTTCTATCCAAGTAACAGCTGTTTCAACACGATTCTTATGCATAATCTACTGGAAGAAAGTCCGAAATGATATTTGCTATAAAATATTTAGAAAAATGAAACCCAAAGGGCCTGCATTGCTAGCTATAGACCATTTGTTATCTACACAAGAAAAGAAGCTGACATTTTTCTGACAATTAGAGCTTATGCTTGCCATGTTCGGTTCTTACTGAGCCGAAAAACTAACTAAAAATTTAATTTCAATCACACAGTTATCTAAGGTACCATGTGTACCAGGTTTCATAAGCATTGGTCGAAAAGGTAAGAACAAAGAAGTACATTGGGAAATCAGAAATAGGGCATAATTCTCATAGAAAGACTGGTGAATAGACAACATCATCCCAGTATACCCCCGAACTTTGTTGCATGGGGCATAACATATGGTGTAACCAAATGAAGAGCCTTCTGCTCCCCCTCCTCCTCCAGGTATATATACCCTCTACTTATAACCCCACCCTCACCATAATGTACATACTAAGTCAATTATTCTACAATAAAAATATGTCCCTCTTCTTTTTTAAATCAATGACACCCTGTGTTTCCTAAATTATTTTCATCATAAAATACAATGTTACTAGCAATTTACCACCATAGCATGCAAAAGATAAAATCAAAGAAAAAGCCACACACAGGACCCTAACACAATAAAAGACAAAATTACTAAAACAAAAAAGACAGAGATTCATTATGTCATGAATGAATTAATCAATTGAGCAATTAAATAAATAACAATTATGAAAAAACAAAGCATACTGTAATCAATGTATGTCTGCTGCATGTACATAATGCAGTAAATATTTAATTTGATAAATATCCAGTTTATGACTAGGGGTAAACATAATTTTTGTTAAAAGCATATAAATCTAGACTAACACAAGCAAAACCTACTGATCTAAAGTTCCATACAACAAATCATTCTAGCCAACACAAAGAAGCATGCCTTAGTTATGTCTCTGACACAGTTGACAGTCAACAACACCAACCAAACCACATTGTATGACTTGTATCTCTGACATGTTGGAGTTAACAACACCAACCAACACACATTGTATGACTTGTATCTCTGACATGTTGGAGTAAACAACACCAACCAACACACATTGTATGACTTGTATCTCTGACATGTTGGAGTTAACAACACCAACCAACACACATTGTATGACTTGTATCTCTAACATGTTGGAGTTAACAACACCAACTAACACTCATTGTATGACTTGTATCTCTGACATGTTGGAGTTAACAACACCAACTAACACTCATTGTATGACTTGTATCTCTGACATGTTGGAGTAAACAACACCAACCAACACACATTGTATGACTTGTATCTCTGACATGTTGGAGTAAACAACACCAACTACCACCCATTGTATGCCCTGTATCTCTGACATGTTGGAGTTAACAACACCAACTAACACTCATTGTATGACTTGTATCTCTGACATGTTGGAGTAAACAACACCAACTAACACACATTGTATGACTTGTATCTCTGACATGTTGGAGTAAACAACACCAACTACCACCCATTGTATGCCCTGTATCTCTGACATGTTGGAGTTAACAACACCAACTAACACACATTGTATGACTTGTATCTCTAACATGTTGGAGTTAACAACACCAACTAACACTCATTGTATGACTTGTATCTCTGACATTGTGGAGTCGACAACACTGGTTGTATCTCTGACATGGTGGAGTCAACAACACTGGTTGTATCTCTGACATGGTAGAGTCAACAACACTGGTTGTATCTCTGACATGGTGGAGTCGACAACACTGGTTGTATCTCTGACATGGTGTAGTCAATCAACAACACTGGTTGTATCTCTCTGATGTGGTGGAGTCAACAACACTGGTTTTATCTCTCTGATGTGGTGGAGTCGACAACAATGGTTGTATCTCTGACAAGGTCAACAGTAAACACATCATAACATGGCTGGTTTCCCTGGCATGGTTTACAGTTATCTACGATTTGGTTGGAGGTAAACAACACAAACCCTATTGTTTAAATTGTACCATTACGACTGACTGTGTATATGTCACACACTTGTTTTATGTAGGTACCCCTGGCATTACTGGCTGTTAACTACACAAACCAACATGTTTGGGAGATACTTCTGACATGGTAGACATGTAAACATCACAAACCAACATGTTTGAGATGTATTCTCAACAGGATCAAGCCTAAACAACAAGAACAAATAATGGTCAAACGATCCTGGCTTTAAATTAAACAATGTAAAAAAAAACATAATCCTAACTAATGTTTTAACAGAAAGATGGCACAAATAAATGGCATTGATAAGCAGGAAGTGCAAACACTAAGCAACTAACCCATGGAAGAACTTATGAATGAAGTATAAAATTGGTGGCATGACTGCCATCACCTTAAATAATGTCAGCACTTATTATGGCTCACTGTGCAGAAACACTGACTAACACAATGACAACAAATAAACTACTATGCTGTTGTTAAAGATCTGTGATATGTGTAATATATCAAAGTCCAGTAGACACTACAGACTAGCCAGCATGTACAGTAGACACGGCAGACTAGCAAACATGTACAGTAGACACGGCAGACTAGCCAACATCTACAGTAGACACAACAGGCTAGCCAACATCTACAGTAGACACTACAGACTAGCCAACATCTACAGTAGACACTACAGACTAGCCAAAATCTACAGTAGACACTACAGACTAGCCAACATGTACAGTAGACACGGCAGACTAGCCAACATCTACAGTAGACACTACAGACTAGCCAACATCTACAGTAGACACTACAGACTAGCCAACATCTACAGTAGACACTACAGACTAGCCAACATCTACAGTAGACACTACAGACTAGCCAACATCTACAGTAGACACTACAGACTAGCCAACATCTACAGTAGACACTACAGACTAGCCAACATCTACAGTAGACACTACAGACTAGCCAACATCTACAGTAGACACTACAGACTAGCCAACATCTACAGTAGACACTACAGACTAGCCAACATCTACAGTAGACACTACAGACTAGCCAACATCTACAGTAGACACTACAGACTAGCCAACATCTACAGTAGACACTACAGACTAGCCAACATCTACAGTAGACACTACAGACTAGCCAACATCTACAGTAGACACTACAGACTAGCCAACATCTACAGTAGACACTACAGACTAGCCAACATCTACAGTAGACACTACAGACTAGCCAACATCTACAGTAGACACTACAGACTAGCCAACATCTACAGTAGACACTACAGACTAGCCCACATCTCCAGTAGACACTACAGACTAGCCAACATCTACAGTAGACACTACAGACTAGCCAACATCTACAGTAGACACTACAGACTAGCCAACATCTACAGTAGACACTACAGACTAGCCAACATCTACAGTAGACACTACAGACTAGCCAACATCTACAGTAGACACTACAGACTAGCCAACATCTACAGTAGACACTACAGACTAGCCAACATCTACAGTAGACACTACAGACTAGCCAACATCTACAGTAGACACTACAGACTAGCCAACATCTACAGTAGACACTACAGACTAGCCAACATCTACAGTAGACACTACAGACTAGCCAACATCTACAGTAGACACTACAGACTAGCCAACATCTACAGTAGACACTACAGACTAGCCAACATCTACAGTAGACACTACAGACTAGCCAACATCTACAGTAGACACTACAGACTAGCCAACATCTACAGTAGACACTACAGACTAGCCAACATCTACAGTAGACACTACAGACTAGCCAACATCTACAGTAGACACTACAGACTAGCCAACATCTACAGTAGACACTACAGACTAGCCAACATCTACAGTAGACACTACAGACTAGCCAACATGTACAGCAGACACGGCAGATTAGCCAACATCCACAGTAGACACGGCAGATTAGCCAACATCCACAGTAGACACTACAGACTATCTCACATCTACAGTAGACACTACAGACTAGCTCACATCTCCAGTAGACACCACAGACTAGCCTACATCTACAGTAGACACTACAGACCAGCCAACATGTACAGTAGACACTACAGACTAGGGAACAAATGCTGTGCAACACATTATCTTGGTTTGTTGCATCAGTTTAACACTTTTCCCATACCAACTGGAAATATAGGGAAACATGTGTAGAGTAGTTCAGCACGCTTTGGTATCAGACTGGACAACAGAATTGATCTATTCTGTGTAAATTATTCGGTCTACATCTCACAGCAGGGATCACTTAATTTTCACCATACTTATCTGCAGTAACGAAAACAGTTGTAATGATGGACCCCAAACATGGTACCAACATCAACACCACGTTAACACATACCTGCCAACCTCTCAACAATGAAGTGAAAGTCATAGGTAGTCCAATCACAGCTTGATAATTACAGCTTTATTCAGTCAGTAAACTTTCAACGTCATCAAATCCAGAAGTACATCATTTAACTATGATAGTTTGCCTACGTATTTCAATATTGGTTATCTGCCGATACATAAGTACAGTGTATTGTTCCAAGGGGTATTTTAAGCTGAACATTATTTATGTTGGGATAAGCAGTGCAAATTACAAATACACTATAATTTGCATAGGTTATGAGGATAATTTTCAAATTAATTTGCACAAATGCAAGTGGCTTGGCAGGTATGTGAAAAGTGTGACGAAATCCTTGTTTTAGGTATTGATGTTTTCAGAATAATGGCACATATGAACTCTTAATCTAGAACAAGATATCTTCATCTTTTCCCTAGCAAAAACAGGAAAGTACATGTGAGGTGTAGCAATGAAATTATACTCCACTATATAGACTGACAGATTGCTAGCAATTGTAGGCACCTTATTTAGAAATTTCTAATTAAATTACCAACAAAATGAGCTTTAAATTAATAACCTACAAAACATTTTTTTAATTTTAAATGTCTCCAAAAGAAATTTAACAAAGATTTCTCATCATAGAAAACCTGCAGACCAAGGAGAACAATAACAAGTGAACAACATACCTCACCATGATGTTGCTTTAAAAATGGGACGGATAAAACGGGTATCATGATTGTTCAAAACTACAACAGGATTCCTTCAAGGAGAGCTAGACAGATATTATAAATGTTTAACTTGGCAGTAGACCTCTTAAATCAGTTCAAATACTTTTATGGATAAGGAACATGTCTGCAGACATTATTTACAGGAAGGTCTTTTGCACCGACGACACCCACAGATCAATATCGAAAAATATAAGGGAATACCTAGGGTATATCTAGATCAACACAAGCTATCAAATTTATAATTTATATATAACGATTGAACAGCATTTTTCAATGTGCATGTCAGTATGAACCAAATGGGCTGTGTGATTAGAAAGAGGTACCGGTAGTAAAAGCCTAGATAGGTGTTGACTTTATTGTCCAAGTTTCGTACCTAAGGTAATGTTATCAGTACACCTAAATCCTGCGAATACATTGTGTTTCTTACCTAAGGTAATGTTATCAGTACACCTAAATCCTGCGAATACATTGTGTTTTTTACCTAAGGTTATTTAGAGGCTATCCTCTATATCATAATCACCATTGATAAAAAAACAAGAGGCCCATGGGCCTTAACGGTCACCTGAGTCTACAGTATTTATTTTTGTTGTTGAAATATGTACCAATTTGAGTAAAAAATAGTATAATGTTAACTTAACTTTGTCAGGACCATGAGCTGATCATTCCTAGACCAATTTTAAGTGAGATCGGCCTATTAGAACTTAGTAGCAAAATAGCGGCCATGGCAGCCAAATTGTATTTCTGATTGACCCGAAAAATAACAACACTTTGTCAGGACCA
>NW_018408078.1:186681-193708 GCF_002113885.1 Mizuhopecten yessoensis
GTTTTTTACCTAAGGTAATGTTATCAGTACACCTAAATCCTGCGAATACATTGTGTTTTTTACCTAAGGTAATGTTATCAGTACACCTAAATCCTGCGAATACATTGTGTTTTTTACCTAAGGTAATGTTATCAGTACACCTAAATCCTGCGAATACATTGTGTTTTTTACCTAAGGTAATTTAGAGGCTATCCTCTATATCATAATCACCATTGATAAAAAGAAAATTATCACTCCTACTGTTATTGTAGCCAACACTTTTTTTAAATCTGTAAGGTATCAATTTACACTACACTCAATAATCAAGAAAGTACTCAACTGTTATTATATTAACAGTTTGAATAAAACATGGACCGAGTGATTCTGAGAATTATTTGCTATTTCATAATAAATTTTCTTTTCATTTTAGCAATAAAATTTGGTGTAAATATCACTGAATCAGCCAGGTAATCAAAATTTAAGGAAAACTTCTGAGGTTGCATAACAGAAATCTCAATTAAAGGTAAAAATGTGTGTTCCTCCAAAACTTGCCGAAATGTTAAGAAAAAGGAAAGAACACTCCCCGATTATTATAATCTGAGCTGAAAGAATTGAGGAAAACACAAACAATCTTATAGATTTAACCAAACTAATCTGTACTCAAAATATGCCAACTTATCTGGCCTACTACAGGTGTACTGAACAACTGACTACTCATGTGTACCTGTTGTAAAATACAAAACAGCTTTTATAACATATTGCAAACAATATAAATAGATATCATGAGAAATATTCCCAAAACAAGCTTTGTATGAACTTCAGATCACTACAGAACAGTACAATGCAATTCAGAGCTAAACATGCTCAAATCTACGAGTAATTGAAATATATGAGCGCTAAGCCATGCTTGTAGGATTAACAATGCAAAATAGTGATATACAAACTCCTAACAGCTAATGAGTGATCACACTTATCTATTTAATCACTAATCCATGAAGTGACCTACTCTCACAAAACAGGCATCATTTACTTATGTTGTAAATGAATAGATTACATTTTCAATTATAAAATTAAAACTGCAGTCATTCAAAGCACAAGACATTCTACCGAGATCCTTCCATGCTGATTTGTGACAATTCATGGCACCAACACACCATGTTATAAGCTGTAATCACCAGCAACCTTTTCATTTACATAAAATTAGCTGAGTGAGAACTGTCAAATCATTTAATAATTCAATTTGTACCATAAATTATAGAATAATTAAGGAACTATAGTTTAACCATTAATTAATACTAGTACACAAAAGTCAATCAACAAAAATCTGTTGTGTAGGAATGAACTCACACAGTTGTTACGAGGTGCGGTGAGATATAGTCTGCAGGGTTTACAATAAGTTAATGGCAATAAGGTAGGAGACAGTCATGCTGTGAGACATCTACTGCAATATAATACAGGATTGATGCAGTGGTGACCGCCATATATATTCTATCTCAGTGACATTCAATGTTCAATGACACCTGTGTGAGGTCACATCTCAGTGACATTGTCCCTGTAGAGTACCAATGTGAGGTCACATCTCGGTGACATTGTCCCTGTGGAGTACCAATATGAGGTCACATCTCAGTGACATTGTCCCTGTAGAGTACCAATGTGAGGTCACATCTCAGTGACATTGTCCCTGTGGAGTACAAATGTGAGGTCACATCTCAGTGACATTGTCCCAGTAGAGTACCAATGTGAGGTCACATCGCAGTGACATTTTCCCTGTAGAGTACCAATGTGAGGTAACATCTCAGTGACATTGTCCCTGTGGAGTTCAAATGTGTGGTCACATCTCAGTGACACTGTCCCTGTAGAGTACCAATCTGAGGTCACATCTCAGTGACATTGTTCCTGTAGATTACCAATGTGAGGTCACATCTCAGGGACATTGTCCCTGTGGAGTACCAATGTGTGGTCACATCTGAGTGACATTGTCCCTGTAGATTACCAATGTGAGGTCACATCTCAGTGACATTGTCCCTGTAGATTACCAATGTGAGGTCACATCTCAGTGACATTGTCCCTGTGGAGTACCAATGTGAGGTCACATCTCAGTGACATTGTCCCTGTAGAGTACCAATGTGAGGTCACATCTCAGTGACATTGTCCCTGTGGAGTACAAATGTGAGGTCACATCTCAGTGATGTTGCCGCTGAAGAGTAAGGATGTGAGATTGTGCCTGTGGAGTTCTGATGTAGGGTCAATATTAGTTGTAGTTAGTGTGTATTTAACTGGCAAAGTATATACATAATATATATTGTGTATATGTATAGAGTGCAATACTGTACATACAGAAAATGAGAATATCAAATCAATGTGCTTATTTCCATCATTTCATGAAAACAAAATGCACAAAAAGGCAGTTTTGGCAAAGTCAAGCACATCTGTTCTAGATTGTTTTTGCAAAAACTTATGAAAATGCAGAGGATATCACACCAATGCATAAAGTTCTTGTAATGAAACCTTTCTCATACCATGTCTCAGACAAGGGTACCAACCATCAACATATCCTCTCCCCTGGCAAATATAAAAACAAAATACAATGTATATGGTACCAGCCATCAACAAATCTCCTCCTGGCAAATATAGACATTAAAATATAATGTACATGTACGTAACCGCCAACATACCCTCTCTCCTGACAAAAACAAAAATGTATTATGTACATATGGATGATTCTGTCTTCAATAGTCATTTTCCCCTTCATCTACCTACTTTGATTCGCAATTTCATTTCAAGAACTTAAAAATTACAAGAGTCACTCATATATGAATGACAAGATCTTGGACAACTATGAGCATGACAACTAGAGACACCAGACCCCTCACAAATTCTGACTAGATGTTTTGCATGAGATATATATTTATATATGTTCAATATATACAGAATTTCTGCCTCCTTCTGTTTTTATCTGATTAAATGTGGAAAGTATTACAGTAAATATGTGTACATGTTTGAATGGTGACTACCCTGTATCTTGTTATGATAAAGCTAATGGCACAATCTTTTTAAGACAGGAAATCATAGATAAAGTAAAGAGAATTCAAGCAGATTAAAATCAATACCTTCAACCTCTTAGTCAATAATTAAAGCAGTAAAAATTGCATAAAATTCAAACAAAACAAACAAATTGCTTTATAGATCAAAGCTTTTAACTTATAGTACAAGTACAACAATCTTTTGAAAACAAAAAAAAAACGGTAATGTATTATACAAATATAGTTTAAACAAGAAGTGTATGTTATTGATTATGTTATAAAATGACAGATTGTTTCTTATAGTGCAAGGGCACCAGACATTTGGAAGAAATTAAAAATTGATTAAAAACCTCACAGAGGTAAAAAATGATATGAAGAATCAAACATGTCAACAGGTAACTTAGGTGAAGATATTTTATAACTTATTATATGTTTTCATTGCAAACTTGATACATCACATCTAATAAAGCTATTGTCTATATCACAAAGTTTGTATGAAATAGCACTGTAGAACTGTAATTTATTAATAATGTTATCAGTACACCTAATTCCTGCGAATACATTGTGTTTTTTTACCAAAGGTAATGTTATCAGTACACCTAAATCCTGCGAATACATTGTGTTTTTTACCAAAGGTAATGTTATCAGTACACCTAAATCCTGCGAATACATTGTTTTTTTACCTAAGGTAATGTTATCAGTACACCTAAATCCTGCGAATACATTGTGTTTTTTACCTAAGGTAATGTAAGTTGATGGATTTCTAAAGTCTGCTATTACAATCAACCTCCTAAAAATTAGGTGAGGTTGAAAAAAGTAAACACAATGACCAGGCTACAATTAACCAGAAATTAATTAAAATTCATCAAAGGTAGCATCAACCAGCACATATAATTTCTAGGCATTCATTCATGTGAGGAAACATAATTACAGATTCAATTTGTGTTGCCCGATTGGTACGTACTCGATCAACAATGACCTGTAAAATATATATTTAAAATCCACGAATTTAGGGGAAATCTGTTCAGTAATGCTTATTTATACATGATTAGTAGTCAATATACAGAACACCTAATCAGGTCTGTGTTTGTTTGGCATGTGGACCGTGTGAGACTGATGATGGAGCGGCTAGCATATGTGGATGTTCTAGCTTTACAAACATGCAGTGTTTTCTACCAGCAAATCAGCATGCATTGTGATAAATGTGATAATATTGGATAATTTGTTGCTAATCTAATCCATATATATATGTATAGTTAGTGTAAAGAAGTACCAGTAGATCCCAACATGTACCAGCGCCATTAGTATACATGTCATATTCAGATATATCAAACAAAAGTTCATTCATATAAAACCTTCCTCACAACAAAGCACTCAATATTTCAATTTTTCTGCTTTCATCAATGATCACAAATCAATTTCTTTCCATTTTCACATTGATGAATACTTATTGCACTTTCCTTGTTCTCACAGTACAAGCTCTCAGATAATGTCATACTCTATGTGTTGGTTTTGATAGATAGCGGCACGGTAACTGTACCTATCAGACAGGGATCGCTGCACCGGTCGTTTTTGTATGACTTTGACCTCATCTGCCTGTCCATTCTCCTCATCCTCCCCAATGACAGTCTCCACCAGGGAAGGCTCCAGCTCCGGGTATACACTCATCCTGGACTGGAGTAGGTACGTGTATGTCTTGTATCGCTTCATCTAAACATATAAAGATAAAATATATTTAATTTAAATATGCACACTGGAGACGGTTTGTGTACATCTTGCACCACTTCAAAACTACAGACATAAACACTACACATGATCTCAGGGTCAACAATTATTGAGGTACTGCCTGTTATAGAATAACAAGGCAAAGTTAAGTATTGTAAGGCAATCCATAGTCCTCACGTAGTACACCTATCTCAGGATCAACCTACCATATACAAAGTAGCATGATACAGAATAACGTAAATTCATTCACTGATTGTGGTCACAGATCATAATAAAGATCACAGGGACTTACATTTGGTACAGGTACAATAAATTCTGTCATCTCGGGATACACCTCATTTTACAAAATTTGGCTACTCCTGGAGAAACTTTATTGAAGATAAGCTTTGAATCAACTTCTTCAATGACATTGGTCAGAGTTCAAAGCATATATCATATGACCTACTTTTTTTGGTGTAAATTGCCCTCAGCCACCATAAGATATACCTGCCTACAATATTTGGTTTATCCTGGAAAAAAAGTATCGAAAATATATTTTCCAGATATTTTTTCCAAGGGTAAGGTATACGTAGAGACATTGGTCATAGTGACCTAATACTTCTACCTCTTGTACACTGCCCTCTGCCATCCAGAAAGGTACCTTTAGACCGAATCTAATATTCTAGTTGAAATATTATTGAAGATATGCCCCAAAAAAACTTTTTCAAAGGTTAATGTCAAATCATAGGTCACAGTTACCTACTTCTTGTACTATGCATTCCACCATCCAGAGATGTAGTTGCAGACCAAATCTGGTTACTCCATGTGAAATATTATAGAAGATACACCCTGGACAAACTTAGGAAAGTTAAGGTCAATGCATAGGTCACAGCGACCTACTTTTTTGTATTCTGACTTCTGCCATCCCAAGAATTGGTAGAGGACTAATAAACATTTATCAAAGACTGAATCTACATAAATTAAAACCTTTTTATTCTGTCATCATTTGTTATAATTTTGGCATTACAAAGGGGTTTGATGATACATATTTATAGAGGAAACATGAAAAATAATTGTTAAGAAAAAAGAAAACTTGAAAAAAAGGTATTAAATGAGGGGCATTATAGCTTGGTGTTACTTTATCTGAATATGAAATATACCACATGATAGATGTGGAGCTTACATTGGCAAGAAACCCAATTTCTGTACACAACACTCTATCATCAGAAATGGTACTCGCATAAAAAATAGCAATTGCAGTTAACAGAGGATATGAAATTTGATGCCTTGGTCAAAATGACAAATACTGACCAATTAACCACTACTCTGTGTTAAGTGGGGTACAAGACCCAATTACAGTACATGACACTTTGCTAACCCAAGAGGTACTCAAATATAACAAGGTGGCAATTGTAGGTAACATAGTTTATGAAATATAAATACATGTACCAAACAAAGTGACACACCGACTGATTGACAGAGTACAAATCTAAAGTTCCCTCTGGTTGTATCTGTGGGAACTAATTTATAACCTGCAATTTTGATAGTAAAACACTGCCTATACAATATTCTACAAATAATGTTTGCTTGGTGAAATATCCTCTGTTGCTGTAAAACAAATTGGGCAAGAGTTCATCTGGGATATTTAATAATAGTCAAACCTGTGTTCAGTGGCCACCTACACGAGACCATGATGTTGGCTGCTTAAGACAGGTAGCTGATTAATCAGGGTTCAGGTAAAGACATAAAAATATCCAATTTATGGTTATAACAAGAGGCCCAATGGGCCTGCATCGCTCACCTGGTATAAAACTCGCACTTGTAACCTTAAAAGTGATCTAAAATCAAGCTACAGGCAAAATATCAGTATTTATGATTAAAAGTCGAACAAAGTCATTATGTTGAACACATTGTATAGCCTTTCATCTCAGGATGCAACTTGCAAAGTAAAAATATCCTGGGACCCATGGTTATTCAGAAGAAGTTGTTTAAAGATTTTAAACAAATTTGACCCCTGTGACCTTGAATATAAGTCAAAGTCATTCACTTGAACAAACAAAGTAGTCCTTGATCCCAGCATATGCTACTGACTAAATATCAACATCCTGAGCCTTTTGGTTATTCAGAACAAGTTGTTGAAATATTTTGAACATATTTGCTCCTTGTGACCTTGAATATGATTCAAGGTCATACATTTATACAAACTTGGTAGCCCTTGATCCTAGTATGCTACTGACTAAATATCATCACCCTGGGCATTTTGGTTATTCAGAAGAAGTTGTTTAAAGTTTTTAACATATTTGACCCCTGTGACCTTGAAT
>NW_018408078.1:196369-225627 GCF_002113885.1 Mizuhopecten yessoensis
ACCCTGGGCATTTTGGTTATTCAGAAGAAGTTGTTTAAAGTTTTTAAACATATTTGACCCCTGTGACCTTGAATATGGGTGAAGGTCATTCATTTGAACAAACTTTGTAGCCCTTCATCTCAGCTAGCTACTGGCCAAATATCATCACCCAGGTCATTTTGGTTATTGAGAAGAAGTTGTTTAAAAGTTTTTTAATACAATTGACCCCTGTGACCTTGAATATAGTTGAAGGTCATTCATTTGAACAAACTTGGTAGCCCTTCACCAAAGCATGCTCATGGCCAAATATCATCTCCCTGAGCACTTTGGTTATTGAGAAGAAGATGTTTAAAGTTTTTGACATATTTGACCCCTGTGACCTTGAAAATAGGTGAAGGTCATTAATTTTAACAAATTTTGTAGCCCTTTATCCAAGTTTGCTTCTGGTCAAATATCGACACCCTAGGCCTTTCGGTTATTAAGAAGAAGTCGTTTAAAGTAAAATATTGACGCCGGACACCGGACGCTGGACGGACGGACGACGGACGCCGCACCATGGCATAAGCTCACTTGGCACTTCGTGCCAGGTGAGCTAATAAACTAAAGGCCTAAGGGTCTGATGATGGTGGGCTCAATTAACAGTAGGAGCTGAGAATAGTCATCAGTTACCTCACTCTCCAGGAAGCTTTCCTTTTCCAAATAGTCTTGTATAAGGCGGGACTTGGCCCCCTTTTCTGGGGGAAACTGGCGATGATCCTGGAGGTCAATCTCCACCTGGTCACACATGGCTTCATGACGCTGTAGCTGATCGTGCTACAGAAATAACCAAATAAATTTCTAAAATCATCACAATAAAATAGGCAGACATCTACAGTTTGAGTCCCAAGAATAAGGAGGCCCAATTGGCCAATTTCAATTATGGCTATGTTTAAGCAACGATGGCAAATCATTCATATTACATATTATATAGCAACTATTTTCAAATTTTTGATGCGTCTCTCAGCATCCAGATATACAACAAATTTCCTTTATACATTTTATTCCATGGTCCAAAGAATGTTTGTTTGAAATATGATCAACTGTTCAGGAGAAGAAGACTTTCAAATACACACAAAATTACCCTGTTTTGGGCTCAGCCCGGCTTCATACCCAGAAATTGCATATGGTTTATGGATGGGGATTTAATCATTTTCAAGTTATAACTTAATGACTTAGTTCCAATGGGCTTTTAGGACTCCTGGGCAATCAAGGTAGCATGAGTGCATTTGTCTCTTTATGGCTAGGTAATTGTAAATCTAAGTAACAATGGCGACATTTCAGTAAAATTTTCATTTTGTTATATTTATGTAACAACCATTCCAGTGAACCTACCAGATTAAATCTGGTGTAAGCCGCTGGTAACAAGGGTCTCTGGAACTTCTTTTGTGAGCCCACAGCTCCAGGCAGTTGTGGGGAGGAAAGGCTAGCTGACACATAATTGATGGTCTCAATCCATTCCTGGAGTTCACGACTGTCACTGAAGTCAGAAGGACACAGTATACAATTTACTGCTATGTACTATTACACATTGGGTGTAGACATGTTAACTTACTTTACCCAGTGAACTTTGATCAGTTTTTTTTTACAAATACTTACTTTAATTCAATTTAAACATTTTATACTCACTTATTCCACTGCAGTGTAGATATTTATACTCACTTATTCCACTGGAGTGTAGACACTTTATACTCACTTATTCCACTGCAGTGTAGACATTTTATACTCACTTATTCCACTGGAGTGAAGACATTTCATACTCACTTATTCCACTGCAGTGTAAATATTTCTGATCAATACTTACTCCAATGCAGTGTATACATTGTGTTGACATTGTTTATTGAAATTTCACAGAAGTAGTTCTACATCGATGAAAGCCATTTATTCACTTGTCAAAATTTTGCAAGTTAATCTGTTTATCAATATACTTTTGATTTTTATTCTTAACCTTAATTACCTTGTTTGAAACAGATATTCTGCCCCGTCTGCAGTGCTAAGCCTGAAGACGTGCTGCTTCTTTATGTAGTCAGCAGCCTTGGAGGCAAGGCAGTGGTGGATACGTATGGCATTGTTGGAGCCCTGTATGAGCTGTCCTTTCTTCATTCCATGTTGGTCCTTGTAGAGGTAGAATATCAAATCACGCAGAGAGACATAGTACATCTTCCATCCTCTCTTTCCCAACGGCGCTGTACATGATCAAACTTATTCAGTTAACAATAGTAAGATTAAAATAAATAGCATTGATACAGAGATAATACAAAATGACAAGGATAAATCACACATTTACAGATACATATCATTCGTTATATATGTACCATAAACATCTAACAGAATAAAATTGTTTCAACTATTGAATATGTCGTAATATTTGTACTTAACAATATTTTCTTGACACAAACAAAAAGAAATTCTAACTTGAGCAGATTTACATTTTTTTTTTATAAACCACTTACTTCTTCTCCTATCTGCTTCCAAACAACACTTCCTCATCACATAGCCATTTTTGTATTCAGTTGCTTTGTCTGGATCAGGTGCCTTGTAACATGGCACAAACATTAAATTAAGGTACATTTTAGACATATAATTAGGCACAATGGCCACGCTTCATTTACTACTGATAATAGAGAAAAGACCTCTCTGTAAGTTTGAAAAATCTTAAAATCAATGTTACATTTCTTCCTTTGGACATTCTGTTCCTAAATATGTTACAGAAATCTGAACTTGTCAAAACCCTTTGGTATGAATTGCTCTATATTTATTCCCTGAGAAGACTTACACCTAGGAAAGGGTTCCCGCCTAAGGCTGGTGCTGACATGTTTGTTAGTGTTGCGGCATTACGGTCCTCTGTCTGACTGTGATCCTCCTCGTGGTCATCATCACTGTAAAAATACAAGGTGAAGACTACAACCATTAGAAGTGTAGAACCTAAGTTTTTTCTCCTAAATGATGCCATTTGCTTGATGCATTCCAAACTATTTTACCAGTTGGACCAGAGTTATTTATTTAAAAGACAAGAGGCCCAAGGGCCTTAGCTGTTATAGCATAGGTACTGGTAGCTTTATTTTATTGTTTAGATGTGATGTGGAAATCAGCATGTAAACTAAGTGAAATACAATACTTGTCATGTCATCAAAGGGTAAGAATTTTTAAATATTGGTAAATGTTCCCTTTGGGGCCATGCCCTAGCCCCTGGGGATAGGGTAGGAATTCCATTTTTACAATGTAATACCCTCATCCAACAAAGATGATTCTGACCAAGTTTGAATAATTTTCTGCTGAAAATGGATAAAATATACCCAAAAGTGTTATTTCCTTATATAAACTATAGTTAACTTTACCCCCTCCCCAAGGGAGAACGGATAATTCAGGGGTCCTAAAATTAACAATTTCAATAAAGCTCCTGATGATCTATCTATCCATGCACTGAAAATGACTGTAGTACCTCTGAGTCTAGAGAAGAAGATTTTTGAAATATTGGTTAATTTTCCCTTTGAGGCCCCGCACCCTGGCCCCTTGGGTTGGGGTAGGAATCCCAACTTTACAATTTTGTAGTCTCATCTACCAAGGATGATTCTGACCAAGTTTGAAAAAATTCCATCCACTGGTTCTTGAGAAGTTGAAAAGTTTACGCATGACGGACGACGACGGACAGAAAGTGATCGGAATAGGTCACTTGAGCAATGCTCAGATGACCTAAAAATAGGAACAGACCTTATCATTTGATGTCGCTTCCTGGTAACCCTTGGCAAGACCCATCAATGCTTACATTAAAATTTACAGGTCTGCCAACCTTTACTGTGTATCAGGCAGGATATTTTGAATGTAGTGATTTTTTGGTTATATGCCAAATGGAGTGAAAGTTCTACAAAAACTACACAATAAATTGACACTTCATCTTAAATATGACCTTGCGATTTCCAGATTCTGGTAGATTATAAGAATAACAAGCTTTTCACCATAATTTGTATTAATTAACTACGAAAGTGATCAGGTCCCAATTTGGCCGATTATCCGTAAATGTAGACTATTATGTTAACAGACTACTGTACAGTGTAAACATATAATTAATCTGTTAAGGGATTCACAAGCTTTTATGGAAAGCACAGATGAACATAATAACAAAATGACTACTAGGGTATATAATCGCGTATCCTGGTTGCAACGGGACGTGTGGCGCAGAAATTTTCCACGATAAACGAATGCACTTGGACAGTTCTACAAGCAGGGCTAAAAATGCACATTTTCGGAGAATAAAAAACAATGTATCAAGAATAATATGCCCTTCTTTCATCCGTCCACTAAATTCCATAACGTATCTTAAAGACTAAATGTGACTTGACATTGTTTAAAAAAGAAATAACGCAAATTGGCATGCAATAGTCAGCATTTTAGTTTCGGTCAGGTACGTCTGGACCCCTCAATCTACACGTACCAAATTTTCCTGAGGTCAGCCTCGGTCCAAATCTATACCTGTCGTTTCCTTTACAGGTTCAACCCTTTCCTTTACAGGTTTAACCCTTTTCTTTACAGGTTCAACCCTTTCCTTTACAGGTTCAGCCCTTTCCTTTACAGGTTCAACCCTTTCCTTTATAGGTTCAACTCTTTCCTTTACAGGTTCAACCCCTTTCCTTTACAGGTTAAACCCTTTCCTTTACAGGTTCAACCCTTTCCTTTACAGGTTCAACCCTTTCAACTGGATACGCGAATGAAGTCCTATATTCCCCAATTAAATCCTCCACTTAGAAGGGGTATCATATCCCATCTTTAATCAATCTAGTATTTCCAACATTTTTATGCAATACCAAGATTATCAGGTACATGTCCTGTTTGCAAAAACAAGATTGATTTATAGTTATACTCTTGCCAGAATGGCAGATTAATAAGGCCTGCATGTGCCAAGAACTGTAGGAATAGTCTTTCAAGAACATGGATTAAACAAAGGGGCATAACTTCTATAAATAGGGGACATAACTCAAAGTTTACATCCTGTAACATAAGCAACATTAGGCAGTCTTATTGAATCACCAAGTGTGGACATTTCTACACTTCTGGTAGTTCTGAATCAACAAAAAGGCCACTGAAAATACACAGTAGTGTGAATGTCTTGTTGAAGCAGTCTGTAACTCTTTACATACGACTGCCTGATGCATAGATACCTTTTGAAAATATGAAGGCCTGTTTAAGACTAGATTAAAAAGGTTTCTAGATCGTAGTGTTCAGTTTAATAGGTTACCCTGTGTATTAACAGTTTATGTCTCCCATTCAATAGGTCTGGTTTTGATGGCTGGTTACCAGCAGATCATTTACTTACCTGAGTACACTGTTACTCAACTGGCCAAGCTATTTTTGTACATAACTTACTTACACTGCATACTCAATAAGTTCAGAGTTAATGTTTTCGTAGGTAATTTACTTACACCGCCCACTCAATAGGCTCAGCCTTGATGTTTTGGTAGATAATTTTCAGCAGATCTTTTGGAAAATTGTCACCATCATTGAGCTCTGCCAGATTTTCTATAAACTCAGAACATGTCATCTTCCTGCCAATACTCTGCAATACAAATTGGATATAAATCAATGAAACAACAGTGTCAAAATCTCACAATATCTGTTGAAGATTAGAAGTAACCTCACAATCATCTGACTCTACCACCAGTTTAGAGATTGTTGGACAGTGTACACATCAGAAAGTGGTGCCCTTCAATACAGATTACTTTTTTCTCTAGTAAAATATTGCTGCAATAATAATTTAAGTATAACTAATAGATCACAGAAGCAGATGAAAATTCATTTTAATTTTATGATATAATGAACCCCATCAGCATTGCTAATCAACATTTTTGAAGTGATAAAAATCAAATCCTTAATGCAATTTATAGAACACATAATTAGCAGCTCTGTGCAGAGTCACAGCCAGAATATAAAATGTTAATTAAGCGTTAGCGTGTCTGTGCACAATAGACACAAAAAAGATATTAAAATGTTAACAGTATTATTTTTTGAAGGGTAGATATTTAGATCATGCTCATTTCCCTATGGCCCTCACATGCACTCAATATACATTTTAAATCAACACTGGAAAACTGCCTGGTCAATAATATAAGGGCCTCATGGAAAAAATATTCATTTGTGGTTTTAGAAAAATAAGGTTGTTTCTTTGCCTATAAATGGGTTTTTTCCCACCCACCCACCCACCACTCAGACTATTACATTTGTGTCAGGGCTTGTGAAAAATTTTAATATTTATTACAAGATAAGGTCAGACTGGTAGATATTTTTCAAATGAGCTTTTGCACTAGTACCCTAAATATGAAATTGAACACCCTTGAAATGGTTATAACTATTTATAATTAGATGATTTAAGATGACTTGTTTTCCTGTGATGTGAGGATCATTTATCATAATTCCTGTCGATATCTGATTTTGTGTAATAAAGAAAATTTGCCCCATTATAAAGTGCTTCAATAGAAGGGTGAGGATATATATATATATATATCTACAATGCAAAATGAGGCATTACATATAAATGCAAATAACAAACATGATTTATGCCTGTTCAGAATTTGTCAATGAAACATTAGAGAAAAGATCATGTGAAAACCGTACCTGGCCATGAAGGTCTGTGTTCAGTAACATAATAGCACAGGTAAGCGTATGACAGGCATCTGCAAAATATGAAACAAATAACATATAGTATCCATGGACATCCTACAGACATTTTTGCGGTTAAGCCGACACCCACCCCCAACACAAACTAGGGCTCCATATTAACTTTTAAGTGTACTTATAATTACACCTACCTGTTGAGCTAGTTGAAACCAAATCTCACTTGCAAAAATCCACTCTTGATTTGTTAGTCAATTAGCATTAAAATTGGAGAAGTTTTAGTTTGGTTTGAACTTCATGCATGCTTGTACATTTGATTGTCTGTAGTACTGTTGCCCAAAAATGATTTAAATTGTTGATGAGCCATAAAACAGCACCAAACAAGCAAATATTTCCTGAAATTCTGAATCATTGGCTAATTATATTTAATAAAAGAAAGTTGTTGACATGTCACCGCCATAACTAAAAGATCAGCAGACTTCTCGGAGACTCGGTGCTCCAGAAATATTCACGGTATGGCCATCAAAACACAAGGCCTGAATTTCAACAAAAAATTATTGCTTGCTACCAATACACAAGAACTGACATTATCATCATTGCTACCAATACACAAGAACTTACATTAACATCATTGATACCAATACACAAGAACTTACATTATCATCATTGATACCAATACACAAGAACTTACATTATCATCATTGATACCAATACACAAGAACTTACATTATCATCATTGATACCAATACACAAGAACTTACATTATCATCATTGATACCAATACACAAGAACTTACATTATCATCATTGATACCAATACACAAGAACTTACATTATCATCATTGATACCAATACACAAGAACTTACATTATCATCATTGATACCAATACACAAGAACTTACATTATCATCATTGATACCAATACACAAGAACTTACATTATCATCATTGATACCAATACACAAGAACTTACATTATCATCATTGATACCAATACACAAGAACTTACATTATCATCATTGATACCAATACACAAGAACTTACATTATCATCATTGATACCAATACACAAGAACTTACATTATCATCATTGATACCAATACACAAGAACTTACATTATCATCATTGATACCAATACACAAGAACTTACATTATCATCATTGATACCAATACACAAGAACTTACATTATCATCATTGATACCAATACACAAGAACTTACATCAACATCATTGGTTTGACGTTTTGTACCTATATCTCCTCGTGATATGCAACACTAATGGACTGTA
Source organism: Mizuhopecten yessoensis (assembly GCF_002113885.1). Classification (NCBI taxonomy): domain Eukaryota; kingdom Metazoa; phylum Mollusca; class Bivalvia; order Pectinida; family Pectinidae; genus Mizuhopecten; species Mizuhopecten yessoensis. The sequence continues at coordinate 204,274 of NW_018408078.1, forward strand.
CTAGCATATGGATTGTCGTAATAACCTCAAACAGTCTTTCCTCATGACACATATATATATAAGGCAAGACAAGATGGGAAGGACAAATAAAACTTCAATTGATATGTTTGGACAACTTCTTTGATATCTTTAATAATAATAGTATCCTATTGATTCAGAAAGATTTGTAATGAACACACTATATATTTTTCAAGTACCCAGACATTTAGGTTGCCCGACATGGGGTCATACAATGTATATCTGGCCCGGCCAGTCGGGCAAAGCCCAATATTGAGCCTTGCACACAAACAAAATCAAAAACATTTAACCATTTGCTGTCTAAAAATTTACTAGCTCTGTGGTTATGACTGTATTAAACGAAACTCTAATTGATTCAATTACCTTCAGAATTATAAACGCCTTGGTTGCTTTCAATGTATCGCTTGGAGAAGTGAGCTAGCACCCGTTCCCTCTCTTGTGTCTCCCCTATCAGACAGAACTGTAACAGGAACATCCTCAGAGCCTGATCAAGTGTCTTCTTTTCAAAATGAAAAAACTTGAGGTACTCTTCTGATACTAATGCACCAAAATCATTTCTGCAAAGAGGAACAACAAAACATTAAACTTGGCACTTACCATAACTTCATTATCTCTAGGCAAAACGTAACCAGCCAATATAATGTATAGCAAATAATGTCTACATAAAACAATATTATAAACCATGGGGGTATGGAAACAGCCCTCATAACAAAGACTTGTTTTAGATTTATCATTACCAGGTATTAAATGTAAGAGAAGTGAAGCTATTGCTGCTATACTAGTTATATCATCTCTATATGTGTATATATATACAGGAATAATCACAATCAGTACTTACGTATGTCGATAAGTTTACAAGTGGTAGCGTACAGGTATAAACACTTACTTCTTACTTAGATGCCTTGACACATCCGATTTTTTGAATCCATCCAAGTTATACAGTCGTTTGGCAAGCCGCTGTGCTGATGGTCTATCAACACCCTTAGCAAGAGGTTGATAGTCTAAGAGATTGGGATCTAGGGATGGGTCTAACGAATATCTTTGGGCCTTTCCATTATCTCGCTCACCATTGTCATTATTTTGCGAGTCCTCTAGAGAATTATTGTTTGCAGCACCATCACCAAACATTTCATTATCCTCTTTGGTTTTGGCTTTCTTCATATTTGGCTCATCCGCTAGTGTTATAAATCCAGGTATGAACTCCTTATCATGGCACCGGTCTGCCTTGTGTTCCGGAGAACTGTCAAGACTTCTGGAGGTCACCAAAGCATCTCCCTCCCCAATTCCTTCCAGTGAAGCTGTTGAATTGGCAGTGCCATGTTGTGGTATTTGATCTAAGGAATATGCCTTATTATCTTCGTCTATATCTATGGTCACTAGAGAGAACTCAGATTGGAGCTCTTGACTTTTGCTAGGACGTACACTCTGATGACTGCCGCCCTTTATTTGCACAAACTTTTCGGCACTTTTACTGGTCACCATCTTAGAATAATCTGTGTCCTTTTCTGATTCACTATAATCCTTCACATTCTCACTAGAACTATAAGTATCACTATCTTTGTTTGCTGGATCAGTTTCTGGAGAAATAAGTGGATCAGAAGAATGACCGTTTGGCCCTAAAATACACTGTAGCACTGTCTGTTCCGATATGTCAGACTTGATATCAGAAGGCGTTGAGACAGATGAAACTGATGTACTTGCAGCTGAGGACTGTGATCGCGTCATGTCTGCCAAGTCCTCAGAACTTATCAAAGACAAGTCTGATACACTGTTGGGCTCAGTGGCTTGACTCCTGTCTCTTTCTAATGTCCCTGAATCCTGATCCTCAAAACCAGACTCTGCAGACCGTTGATTGTCTTTAGTGAGAGTGGTACCCTCTGTATACTCTTGAATGCCTTTTTCCTCTATAAAAACAGCATTGGTGTGTATACCTATGTCGCTCAGGTCAGCTGTGTCGCTGGTGTCAGTGCTGTCAGATGTGCTTCTGTTGCCCTTGTCTCTAGTTTTCTGTGTGGTCCGAATTATCATGTCACCTGTCATGACAAAAGTTTCAAAACCCTTGTCTTTCTTGGTGTTGTTTTCCTTGGAGCTGGTCTCTTCAATCTTGGAATGTGTGTCCACCAGTCCATTTTCCTGAAATATGTGCTTGGGCTGTTCTTTTGTCAACTGTTTGACCTTGTTGTTAGCCAGTGTGTGGCCTGTGGCCCTGACTGGCACGGGGATACGGGAGGAGGCACTCTGAGCGACACGGTCCACCATCACCAGCTAGCATGCAATCACATCAGGCATCCAAACCATCAATTGGTTACGACCTTCCCACAAGTGTAAGGCAGTTTTTATCATCATGATATGTTTTCATCTACAAATAAAAAAAATGTTGAAATGATTTCACTTTCAATAATGTATTCATAATTTTGCTAATGCAAGTATCAATGAAATTTAAATATTCAGCTAAGTCTTATTTTGAAAGTTGTTGTTATACATGTATACACATCTTAATCATCATAATCCAAATTCATACACATTCGATGTAATTTAGAAAAGTCACAAGCAAACTAGAGAGCTATCTAAAATCTTAGCCAGACAAATTATAAAAGAATATCCACCCCACAAATTTTATCATGAGCAAGATTATTCATTCTAAGGAACACAAGTATGTGTAAGCTTCTCTTAGTAGAGATGTGTTTCCTCAATAATCAAACACATTATTGTATCTAAGAAGTGGATTGTGTTGTCATTGAATTCACATTCAAAACAGGAAGTTCAGCAGTGCAATAACACAGGTTTGATTTCGTAGCTTCACTTGTATCAACACTTCCAAACTCCATTGCTATTTGTTACTCATTATGGTCCACTGCAATATAAACTTGGTGGCATTTATATACACGTGCATGCGTACGTGGTACATGATTATATTGTCATGTGAATATGGTATCTTTATGTCTTTTTGTACATATGCAGTTCCTTGTCAGTTGTTAATACTCAGAAATTACTGACATAGCGATACATAATTGTAAGCTGCAAACAATTAACTTGTATCTTCCGTGTTGGTCAAGACTGATAAGATTACAGTAAAATAACGCTTTTTAACCATTAAACTTTAATTATAACCAATAAATCAAAATTAAATATACCTTGAATATGACAGGAAGTATTTAAATATGCCTCAAATATCTAATTATAGAGAAAAGGAAATTATGGAAATGTCCTCACCGGACCTGACAGTTGTGTGCTACAGAAACAAGGAACCTGTTAGTGAATTAATATTACTTGGCTCAAAATTTTACGGAAGTAGACTAACCCAATTATAACAGCTATGGTTGTATACAGGTACCTGTACAGTACATGTACATTGTTAACTCTTTATGACGCAAATTACCTGTTTATTGCTCTTTATTTGGATTAGAGTGTGGATCCTCCATAACACTATTAGTCAATAGATGATTTAAAAATATATTTTACATGAATGCACATTTATAGATATCTAAATATTCCAGATTTCTCTACTAACATCAAACTGCACAAACTGAAAATATTACAGGTAAACATCCCATCGAACGCACGAAGTTCAACAGGCATGCATTCTATTCAAGCTATTACTCCCTGGTGAATCAAATGTACTTGTGATATTGCTATAGATTCAAGCGTATATGTTTACATCGGAATAGCATGCATCTATGAAGGGGGAGTTTCGGAAATTAGTGACAGAAGTCTCTTTGTCGGCATCGGTATTTTTTTCAGTTGTTTACATTGTACTTAAAACTATTACTTCGGTCAATGATCCGAGTACACAATGGGCATAAAATTTAAATAATGAATACACACACGTTGAAATATATTCATCACAATACCTCATTTTGCGTACTACAAAAAAGCCGAGTTGTAATAAAATCATTACCATTTTCCTCCATATTGAAATTTGTAGTCGGCACTAATTCACGGAGCAATACCGGTCACGGAGTCTTCCGGAATTATACGCGCTCGTCGAAAATGACCTCTTTATACTTTTACATGCCACTAAAGGTTCCAAGATCTAGTGAATATTCAATTTTCATGTTTGATAGCTTAAAATTTCAAAAAAAAAGAGTTTAGTCAGAGAAGTCTAGTACATATTTAACTGTTATGGTTTTATTAACCAAAGGTGAGGGTTAGGCCCAAAATGGAACAATACCTAAAATGGAACACTTTTCAAAAATATGATGCAACACGAGCTTTGTTTTACTTTGCAAATGGAACAAAAAATAAATTAATGAAATGAGAATTTTCCCGGGGCAATGGTAAGGTTAACCTCCCATAACTGTAATACATTAATGAAATCAAAATAATTGGATACCTGTTATCCATTGGAAAAGACTTATATATGCTTAGCCTGTTGTCTTATCCCTTTGTTAAACATGTACTATTATATTTCTTATGTAATACTAGTATTTATCTTTGTATTAATAATAAAATATTTTGAATTGAATACATCTCTAAACATATGCTTATTGTCCAATATCCTCAATAAGATAAATACTAGCCTTGATCTTAGCCTTGCCCAGTTAGTAGAGTTTAGTACCAGGAAGGGTAACACACTGGACTTCCTCTTCACCTCTCACCCATCATTAGTAAATCGAGTAAAACCTCTACCCCCATTGGGTAAATCCGATTATGACATCGTTCTGTGTAACTCTAACATCAAACCACTGAGAGTTAGGAAGACCCGGCGGGTTATCTCCCCCTGGAAAATGCCAACCAAGATGCCATCAGATCAGAGCTCTTAAATATGCAAAAGGAGATCTCGGGAGATGAAAGTGATATAAACTATATTTGGAACAAATTTACGAGTAGTATAACAAACATAATAAAAGAGCATGTACCAACAAAATAGACATCTAGTAAAGATACTCACTCATGGATTAATAGAGACATAAAAAAAACTCACTCGGATGAAAAACAAAGCACATAGGAAAGCTAGAAGAACACAACGTGCAGGAGATTGTGAGAGATACAAAAATCTTAAATCAGACAGCCAAAGGAAAATCAGGCAAGAACACGACCGCTACATAAATGACATCGTAACTGGGGACATGAAAGAAAATTCAAAACGGTTTTGGTCCTACATCAAGCACAAAAAACAGGACTCGAGTGGTATAGCCCCCTTGAAAAACAAGGACGGCATCCTCTGCAGTGAGACATCCACCAATGCAGAAATATACTAGAGAAAAACAGCCAGCATGCCATCTAAAGGTCCGAGCCCACATCCCGACATGCCAAAGACCAAAGTCGGGTGAAAGGTACAATGAAGTAACTGAAGGGTTTAAATGTCAACAAAGCTACGGGCCCTGACAACATTTCAACACGTTCCCTGCATGACTTCTCAGAGGAACTGTTAACAACTCTCACCCACATCTTCTAAAGATCACTCGACACATGTAAAAGTCCAGACGACTCGAGGGACGCCGCCATTGTTCCTATCTTTAAGAAGGGGAACAGATATCAAGCAGCAAATTATAGACCCGTCTCTCTCACATCGGTTACCTGCAAGGAGTTAGAACACATCATCAATAGCCAGATATTGGATCTTTATGACCAACTTGGGATACTTGCAGACCAACAACACGGATTCAGAACCAGACGATCATCATTCATGTGAATCCCAACTTATAATTACAGCAGACAGCATAGCCAAGACCATCGCTAAGGTAGAGCAAGTAGATACCATCTTACTTGACTTCTCCAAATCTTTTGACAAAGTACCTCATCGGAGACAGTTACACAAATTAGATTAGTATGGGGTACGAGGAACCAAACAGCAATGGATCCAGGGTTTCCTATCTGGGAGAACTCAGCACGTCAATCTGTCAGATGCAGCATTACGAATTGGGAGCAGCAGTGGCAGATGGAGTTCCACCCCCAAAAATGTACAGTCATCCACGTCACCAGCAAGAGGCATCCCATCAAACACAATAACCAACTTCATGGCCACATACTCGAGTCGGTGAGCAGCGCAAAGTACATAGGTTTCACTATTAACCATCAGCTGAGGTGGGGAGAGCATATAGGCAACATCAGGACCAAGGTCAATAAGACCCTAGGCTTTATACAGAGGAACCTGCGTCAATGCAAACCTCAAGTGAAAACAATAGACTACTAAACCATGGTCCGGCCCACCATTGAATATGCCAGTACCGTATGGGAGCCCATCATCAGAACCTGATAGGGCAACTTGAGGGAATGCAAAGGAGAGCTGCGAGATTCGTCACCAGGGACTATAAGACTAGATCCCCAGGATGCGTGACCAAAATGATACACCATCTTCAGTGGGAAACCCTCGAGGAACCCCGCAGAACATTCAGGCTGATCATGTTTTTCAAGATCGTGCATGATCTCATAGACAATGCTGATAACCAACTAACACCAGGGGACAGCAGAAAGAGGGGAGTATTGAAATTCCAAGTACCATCAACAGACAGAGATGTAAACAAATACTCATTCTACCCGAGAGCCATCGGTGACTGGAACAGGCTACTACCACCATCAGCCAGTGAGGCCACAACCATCGAAACCTTCCGCATGTAGCTGAATTCCATCCAAGCTGCATGCCCCAGTAGGCAGTAGAAGGACATTTTTTATTCGATTTTAATTTTAAATAACGCCTTAAAGGTGTTTAGCCTCCTTGAGCTGCGCCAGTGCTAAATACCCTCAGAGATGAGGCCAGCACTTCACTAGGAAGAAGAAGAAGAATTCGAGGTTCTTATATATATAGGATCTTACATGAGTTTCCATTTCAAATGAGATTTATGAAAAAAGTCTAAGAATTTCTCTGGCGAGCTAAAAGGAAAATATCGTGACGAGTTTCACAAATTTCATATGAAATGAAAACAAGTGTAAGATCCTTTTTATCACATAATCAAGTTTTGTGGCATGTATTCGTGTAAAACGACAATTTTCATGCAACTTTGAAATGTAAAAAGCCGCCATTTTGACTCAAGTGCGTAAGTCTGTGACTCCATGTACGTGTCCTATGCGTGACGTCACAATTGAAACAATTGAAACTTATACAACCAATCACAGGGCTGATAGGTCATATTACATGGGTTAATACGCAAACAAATATGACATGTGTATATTCGCTGGATAACACAGTACATTATGTGATAAACCGCATCAGAGCGGTTCACAAATTAATATCCGTTGTTATCATCAGTTTGGAAATTTATAATCAAACTTTTACTTTGACATAAAAAATGTACATCTTAAATGTGTCGCAACGTTTCAAGGCCGACTGGTCCCTTTGTACAGCTATGACCTGTACAACTATGTGACGAAATTGTATGTTTCACGCCTACTGAATTAGCCTGTTAAAAGACACGGTCAGATGTCATATGTTGGCATTTTAAAGAATGCAAAAGCACCAACATCAAATTTTACAAGAGAGGAAAAAACAAAGCTTTCAGAGAACTCGGGAAAGAAAATTCGATTGTGATTTTGCCGGCAGGCAAGGGTCTAGGGCTACACATAGTTTTAGACAAACAGGATGCGAAAAGAAAGTTAAGTCATAGCACAGCATATGAAGTTCTCCAGAAAGACCCAACCCCAAAATATAAAAAAAGAGATGATAGAACTCTTGACCAAGATAAGAGATGACTCACGCATCACAGATCAGCAATACAATTTCCTATACCCGACATCAGAAAACATCCCTAGATTACACCCCGAAATCCAAAAACATGGACACGTTCCCGCGCCTATAGCGGCCTACCACGATCTGTAGCAGATATGTTGTCACCAGTGGTAGAAACAACACCATGGCAGGAATTCCAAACAGCTAGCATCTGACTTGAAAGATGTCATTATTGAAGAACAGGACATTTTCAACTCCCACAACAATATATTTACATTTGCGCTGCAACCCACGTTCAATCGCTATAAATGTAGCAGTCCCATCCATTAAAATCTTCTTATGCTGTGCTCAAGTCATCACAGCCTATATACCACAATATAATCTACATCACAGCCTATTTACCACAATATAATCTACATCACAGCCTAAATACCACAATATAATCTACAACACAGCCTATATACCACAGTATAATCTACATCACAGCCTATATACCACAATATAATCTACATCACAGCCTATATTACACAATATAATCTACATCACAGCCTATATTACACAATATAATTTACTTCCTCATTCTTTTATGAACACTGTTGATGCTTTGCAAAGCCGTCACAATGTCCTACCTCTCAGCATTCTAAATCACCCATATTTTTAATTTGTTATCATACACTGTATATAATGATAATAAAAAAAATCCTAGTGAAAATCATCAGAATTGATTGCACACTAGCAGAAGAGGAGAAGAACGAATTAACGATATGATTATTTTCTTAGTGTAGCGTGTAACCAGAACGAATTGCGTAAATAAAAGCCATCCGTGGCTTCATCTGTAATAAAGGTATATACAACAGGTACCATAGCTAGACAGTGCGTTCATCTGTCATAAAGGTATACACAACAGGTACCATAGCTAACCAGTGCTTTCGTCTGTCATAAAGGTATATACAACATGGACCATAGCTAAACAGTGCGTTCAGCTGTCATAAAGGTATATACAACAAATACCATAGCTAGACAGTGCGTTCATCTTTCATAAAGGTATATACAACAGGTACAATAGCTAGACAGTGCGTTCATCTTTCATAAAGGTATATACAACAGGTACAATAGATAAACAGGGCGTTCATCTGTCATAAAGGAATATACAAAAGGTACCATAGCTAAACAGTGCGCTCATCTGTCATAAAGGAATATACGACAGGAACCATAGCTAAACAGTGCGTTCAGCTGTCATAAAGGTATATACAACAGGTACTAAAGCTAAACAGTGCGTTCATCTGTCTTAAAGGTATATACAACAGGTACCGTAGCTAAACAGTGCGTTCAATTGTCATAAAGGTATATACAACAGGGACCACAGCTAAACAGTGCGTTCATCTGTCTTAAAGGTATATACAACAGGTACCGTAGCTAAACAGTGCGTTCAATTGTCATACACGTATACACAACAGGTACCATAGCTAACCAGTGCTTTCGTCTGTCATAAAGGTATATACAACACGTACCATAGCTAAACAGTGCGTTCATCCGTCATAAAGGTATATACAACAGGCACCATAGCTAAACAGTGCGTTCATCTGTCTTAAAGGTATATACAACAGGTACCATAGCTAAACAGTGCGTTCAATTGTCATAAAGGTATACACAACAGGTACCATAGCTAAACAGTGCGTTCATCTGTCATAAAGGTATATACAACAGGTACAATAGCTAGACAGTGAGTTCATCTGTCATAAAGGTATATACAACAAATACCATAGCTAGACAGTGCGTTCATCTGTCATAAAGGTATATACAACAAATACCATAGCTAGACAGTGCGTTCATCTGTCATATAGGTATATACAACAGGTACCATAGCTAAACAGTGCGTTCCAGGTTGGGGAACACTACTGGCACATTTTATGATCGCCATCGTTATCATTATTATTCATGTGGAACTATGCTATTTCCTTAAACGGTAGAATGAACGCAGCTTGAAACGAACATATTCTAACTATGATGCATATTAGCTAATATATAAGTAGTCAGACTTTACTAAGCTGAAGATTTTGTTTAATTTTGTTTAACGTCCTATTAACAGCTAAGGTCATTTAAGGACGTATAAGCTGAAAAAGAGAGGTATGCAAATATATGTGACATGAAGGTAATGCTTATGCTTAATTGTGTATCCTTAACGTTTTCCTGTCACTACCCGAACTCTCGCTTTAATAAGGACGTGGCAGTATTTAAAGTTAGATTGACCAAGATTTATACCACGGCTGTCGTCGATGAGGCAGAAGACGCTTATCCTTCTGAAACACTACGTCTTACGAAAAGTCATCCTCGATACGCAAGGAGTAACACCCACTTTCGCTCTCTCCACCCCTGGAATATGTCATGACAAAATTGAAGTCTCAGTGTGCGCCGCCTTGTTGATGAGACAAGAAGACTAGTTCATAGTTGATGTTCATTTAAACATCGCGTAACGGTAACATTGTTTGTCTTTGAAGTCGGCTGTTGTTCCTGTATAATTTTCGACTGACATACCGTATTAGCCTTCGATTGGTCAGGTTTTTTTCCCACCTGAGACCAATCAAATAGCAAGCCGCGTACCTTTAATTTTGCTATGACATATTCCATCGGTATAGAGAGCCAAAGTGAGAGTAAATCCTGGAGTAAACACTCTTTCTACAGTTAAAGTGCTTGCAAACGAAGAAACTGCCAGCATTAAAAAGGGTACCGTATAAAATTCACGTTTAATTTAGTGACAGCTAGTATATATTAGATTTGCGGTTCTGTGAAATGAAATCATTAATTTTGTTAAATAAAGAACCTAGGTCTAACAACGTGTCGGTGCGTTTCTTCTGTTCTCCAACATCCATTTCCCCTGTCCATATCACAGGGACCTGAGATCGAATTGGTTACAGCTAATATGATGATCATTTGGGGTGTCATTTTTACCGAAAGTCGATATAAACCCCTAAAACATGTAAAATTACTCTGAACACCTTATTTAGGTCAAAATATAGCTGTAACAAATTCTCAGGTCCCTGTGGTCCATATATCATGTTCCAAAAACGTGTACAAAAACTGTTAGCCTACGTAAGACACTTGCGATTTATCTTGGGCATGGTTAATGTATCGTCGAAAAAAACAAAATGTTATTGTTTGGTACTGTACAATTTCGTTATTTTATGACAAATTTTTAAAATGATAAAACGTCTCATGTAATGAACAAACTATCTTTTCGACTTGTCGCATAGCCTTTTTTCGACATTCCGGAACAAATACCCTTGCGTCGTTTTTTCCACTTCATCGTTTCTCGCGTCAAAAATCATGTGACTGGCGGTATAACACGAGAATTAAAATGGCGAAAGTACTGGACGTAGTGACGGTAAGTGATGACTGTTTTAATATTTCATATCGATTTAGATCTATGATTGGTTGAAACTAAATGTTTTAACTGTTATCAATCAGTATGCCTATATGTGTGTATCGTGCGACTAATGTACGACTGTTTATACTACTGCAATTGACAATTTATCACTGTGTCAAACACGTTGCGTAAACATGATCGCAGCTCGAGCTCCAATAAAGAGACATTTGGTGACAGAGGCAACTAACACTGTTGATGGTCAATAGTCAGTAGCGTGTGTTGAACCAGAACAGCCACTGCCCGTGACGGGTAATTTTACTGATGTCTCATTCATGATAACAGTTAGATCATAGGATGAAAGCGTTGATTGACCAGTTTCGGACAAATAACAGTCCTCAGATGGAAATATTGCATCAATAAATAGATTACTGCAGTAGAACAAAATTAAAAAGAAAGGTGCTTCACGTTGTTAACCAGTAATGTGTAATCGATAATTCTACCTAGACAATCAGTTAGCAATCAATTTTACTGTTCAGTAATACTTATATTAAAGTCAGTCCTGTCATTGAATGTTGCCATTATGTGCCCAGTTTCGGTCAAGAGTCAATAGTCAAGAAGCTTTATTTAACGTCGCATATACATGTAGTCCGAATTATTCTGACGTTTTAACGACTTTTTTTATATTGGTCTGTCGTCGATTAACGTCCGGACTCCGGCCCTCTATAATATGCGGGAAATAAACAACCCGCACCCGGGTCGCACTTCATACTGATATTTTAGAAACAAATCGTCACTTTCACACACATGTCGCACATGGATCGAAAGATCTATTCTTTATGCACAAGATGAACATAAATTACATGCCTCAAACAACCAATACAATCACTAAAAACATATTTTTTCAAACTTACTCTGTTTTACTCTAGTTTTTTTTATAGCCCCGCCTTCTAATGCCACGTGACTCAAATCACAACTGCCTACGTCATAACGTTGGGAAATACCTTCGGTAACGCGAGATCTCGTCAAGTCATGTGACATTGCTCATGCCCTAATATCCATTAAAAACATGGGTTGGTATAGAAAACGTTGGAAAATACTTTTCGTAATGATCTTTGAAACATGTTATTGATACCATCTAGTGCATAAAGAATAGATCTTTCAATCCATTTGCGACATGTGTGTGAAAGTGACAATTTGTTTCTAAAATATCAGTTTAAAGTGCGACCCGGGCAGGGTCGCTTATTTCACGCATATTACAGAGGGCTGGAGTTCTGACGTTAATCGAAGACAGACCGATATAAAAAAAGTTGATAAAATGTCAGAATAATTTGGACTATTATACATGTAACATAATAACATTAGCACTGTAGTGCTATTCTTGCGACAAAACATATATAAATTTAACAAGGATCACATTACTTATGAATATATAAAAAATATAAAAACAGGACAACAATTCAAATTAGATATGCTAAAATTATACAGTAGAGCATATGATATCGGTGGCCCTCTATTTTTAACACAGACAGTAAATTTTGTGTGATTTTGTTATGGCAAAAATTTTTGGAATGTATCGGGAAGAAAATCATAACTATCAATACATAAATGTTTTCAGTATTAATAAAACAAATGTACAAACTTTTCATATTTGGGACAAAAGGTATTAAAAATGAGTGTACAGTTAACTGTTTGTTTGCTTGTATACAAAAGTATAGACTGGTACATGTGAAGTTTGTATCTGAAATTCGTAGGGTTGATTGCTACTAGTAAGTTAAAGATGTGTGGCAGAACTGGACTGGGTTGATGGCATGGCCAGCGACCAGGTGGCTCAATTGGTTAGAGCGTCCGTCTAGAGTTCGGAGGGTTCCGGGTTCGAACCACGGTCTGGCCGTTACATTTCTCTTTCTCCTTTTACAAATTTGGTGCCCAACAAAATACACCCCCAGAAGGTGGGATAGGGTCTCTTGTGTCTTCTGGGTCAAAGACTTTATTAAAGGAGGGAGGAATGTGGTGGAACTGAACTGGGTTGATCACCGGCGACCAGGTAGTTCAACTGCTTAGAGCGTCCGTCTAGAGTTTGGAGGGTCCTGGGTTTGTTCCCCGGTCAGGCCATTTCAATTCTCTTTCTCCTGTTACAGATGCAAGTACCTGGTGGTGGTTTTGTTTTACAGCCTAAAAGTATCAGATATTTGTAGGGTTGAATGCATGCTACCTGTACAAGTACAATTTGTTTCAGTATAAAAGTATCTGATATTTGCAAGTCAAGTTCAAGCTGCCAATCGTAGATGTACAATTTGTTTAAGTTTATGACAAGTACCTGGCCATGGTATAACTGTGTGTGTATACATGTTATGTATATATATGGGACAAAGAAGTAATTCCAACAATGTGGACAAGTTTAGGTTGTCATGTATATATATGTACATGTGGAGTAACTGGACTGAGTCAATTGCCAGCTACGAGGTAGCTCAACTGGTTATAGCATATATCTAGATTTCAGAGGGTCTTGGTTCAAATCCAAGTCTGGTTATGCATTTCCTTTCCTGTTGCATTATACACTGACATGTACCCAGTATCAGACCATTATCATACACAGTTATAAGTTACACTTAATGAACTCCGATAAATTTATTTTGTCTGCCATAACACATTTGCTCTAGAGTCTAGATCTATGACATGATATGTATTTGTATAAGTTTAATGTAGCTGATAAATGTTATCTGATTTATACCTGATAACAGTTATATATAAGGTATCAGTTTCCAGGTTATCATGGGTAAATACTAGATAGTTACATATATTGTGCTTGTGAATGTTGTAGGCAGAGTTTCCTTTTCTGATCAAGGGTTTAACATAGTACATCTAATTATGCATTTCAAAGGGGAAAATACAGGCCTTTCAGAAGACCATTGAGAGTATCTTCTTGACTCCCCAAAATGAACGTAAGCTTTGACTCTTTGGTCTAAAAGGAAAAGTCTATTTGACATGTTTTGTATTTCCAAAACTTAGAGAAAATTCTTTTTAACTTTTGAATTTCTAAATGTCAAGGGTCAACTGGAAGCCCTGAAATAGAAGTTGAGAGTAGAAATTGTAAAATCTTTCTCCTTTGCAAATTTGATCAAGCCTATGGCCTAGGACTTCTTTGGGAACTTGTTGTATAAACTGAGAGTGTGGTCACTGTGGGAGAAGATGACCAATGCCCAATAGAGGAAAGGAAGGTTAATCCTTTTCCTTCAATATGGATGAAGGGATTTTAGCAAAATTTTGTGTAGTGCATCCTGTCAAGGGGACTCAAGTCAACACTATAAAAAGTTGGTGTGCACCCTCTCCACCTCCAACTCTCTTGGGGGCAGAGTGACAGGGTCAAATGTGAGATATTGGGTCATAACTTGAAAATGGTGAAGATCCTATAACCATACATTCATGATGACTTGAATATCAAGGTGAGTGATACAGGCCCTCTGAGCCACTTGTTCTTCAGAGGAGGCAGGGAGTATTAGATTTTCTGGGACTTCCTAGCTAGGTACATTTGTAATTACAAAAAAACTGATTGGATAAGTATTAATATAAGTTATTTTATTTTATATAACATGTATAATGTAAATAATGTCTTGTAATTAGCACTACCAAAAATGTAGCAAATTTGAATAAAAACAAAATCTCTAAATTCAAATTAAGTACCAAGATGATTTTTGACAGTGTTTGTTGTACATCTCGATGTGTTTCATTGTAGGGGCAGGTTACGCCGTACCTTGATGTGGTGAAGGATAAGATCAACAGTCTGTGTGCCGGGCTAGAGCCATGGCAGGTGGTGGTCTACACATGTGGCGGCACACTGGTCTTTGTCACAGTCAAAAACATCCTTTTTAACGAAGAGCAAAGTGAGTCCAACCTTAAATCATTGCTATCCAGAAATTGATGAGTCAAAACATTGTCAATAATCTTAATAACCTTTTATTTAAGGAACAGCAGAAGGAGATGTCTATACTCTCCAGTTAATATGTAATATAACTGGGTCCTAGAGTCTATTTTCACCAATAAATAGTGTAATATAACTGGGTTCTAGAGTGTTCACTAGTACATAGTGTAATATAACTGGGTCCTAGAGTTTTCACCAGTAAATAGTGTAATATAACTGGGTCCTAGAGTTTTCACCAATAAATAGTGTAATATAACTGGGTCCTAGAGTTTTCACCAGTAAATAGTGTAATATAACTGGGTCCTAGAGTTTTCACCAATAAATAGTGTAATTAAACTGGGTCCTAGAGTTTTCACCAGTAAATAGTGTAATATAACTGGGTCCTAGATTTTTCACCTGTAAATAGTGTAATATAACTGGGTCCTAGAGTTTTCACCAGTACATAGTGTAATATTACTGGGTCCTAGAGTTTTCACCTGTAAATAGTGTAATATAACTGGGTCCTAAATTTAACATCAGTAAAAAATGTAATATAACTGGGTCCTAGAGTTTTCACCAGTAAATAGTGCAGTATAACTAGATCCGAACATTTTCATCAGTAGTATAATATAGATTGGCCCTAAAATTCTTACCTTAAAATAGTGTAATATTATAACTGGGCCCTGAAATTCTTAACCTTAAATATTGTAATATAACTGGGCCCTGAAATTCTCAATCTTAAATACTGTAATATAACTGGGCCCTGAAATTCTCAATCTGAAATACTGTAATATTACTGGGCCCTGAAATTCTTAATCTGAAATACTGTAATATTACTGGGCCCTGAAATTCTCAATCTTAAATATTGTAATATAACTGGGCCCTGAAATTCTCATTCTTAAATAGTGTAATATAACTGGGCCCTGAAATTCTCAATCTTAAATAGTGTAACATAACTGGGCCCTGAAATTCTCAATCTTAAATAGTGTAACATAACTGGGCCCTATGGTTCTCATCACCTGTCCAGTAAATATTTTAATATAACTGGTTTCTAAAGTTCTCAACATCAAATAGTATTATATAACTTGGCCTTGGAGTTCTTACCTTTAGATACATGTAACTGGCTTTGGAGTTATAACCTGCTCTGTAAGTGTCATTGTAGGTCTGGTACATGTGTCAGATGTTGTAACAGCTGTCACATTGTCACATTGGACATCAGAAGTAACCTCTTATTTAAATGTTACAATTATTGTTTTGGTCAGATAAGTACTGTAGGTTTCCAGATTCTGTAGTGTGACCAGAAAAATGTAATTAATGGTTAATTTGTTTTCAATTGAGAATGTATTCTGTTTTGTTAATTGCATCAAAGCACTGAAGAACAGGACAAAGAGCAGCTTCTTCCGCTACCTGAAGATGATCCCTATTGTTAAAAGGAAGATTGCTGAGGAGAAGAACAAAATGCTGTCTGATATGGAGGCCAGCTTCCATAAGAGTGTGGATGGGTACCAGAAAGCTCTACCAGCAACTGGTCTCAAAATGGTGAGACAGCTGTTAGGGATTACCTTTATATACATGTATGCAAGTTATAAGAAACATTAATTTTATCTAACAGAGTTTGATGAAATAACAAGTGAAATTAGGATGAAAAGAATCTATTTTCACTTTTTATGCGCCTGTCAAATTGACGGGATAATTATGGTATGGGTTTGTCCGTCCGTCCGTCCGTCCGTCCCGCCTAAACTTTTGTTTGTCCGGCAATCTCCTACATTTTTCAACCGATCTCTTTGAAACTTGGTATACATTATTATAATCATGATATGAAGTTGTGTCTCACTTAAACGAATTTTGATACGACAATATTTGCAAAAGTAATTGGCCTTTGTTTATTTCAGTAATTGATTTTTGTCCGGCAATCTCCTCCTACATTTTTCAACGGATCTCTTTGAAACTTGGTATACATTATCATCATCATATGAAGTTGTGTCTCCCTTAAAAGATTTTTTTGATTCGACGATTTTTGCAAAAGTTATTCCCCTTTGTTCATTTCCGTACCGTAAAAACCCATGTAATTTGCGCACTTTTTTTTCAGAAATTTAATACCCAAAGTGGGGGGTGCGTAAAATACACAGGTATAGAAAAATTCAAGTTTTTTTCGGGAAAAGATCGACGATTCTGAGAGATCGCCATCTTCGATTATGTCCCTTGGTACACGGAACTCGAAGACAAATGACGGTCAACAAATTTATTTATGTCAAACATTAATAAAAGTTACATAATGTGTTGTTATGTGAGTTCATGTGAAAAGTATTAATAAATAGGTAACCGTTAACAAAAAAAGTTTAGCCAAATTCCTATGCCAGAGAATCGCCGATCAACTTACGACATTACGTTTCGACATCTCGGTGCGTTTCCCCATACTATTACGAAAATGTAGTTGTTCAATTTAAGCTCCGTTCTATGTAAGTTCTGTAAGTTTTTTCAAATCGCCTATGCGTATACGTATAGCATGGTTTTTTTCCGGCTCACTTTCATGTTGATCTCGCGTCTAACATTACGTAAACACGTGATTGATAATAACCTCGTGAATTATTTCAATATTTATTAAATGAAGCATCGTAAAAATAGTCTGCGTTAACTATTTTTTTCCTTGGAGTAGATTTGAAGAGGATGTATTGATTGTCCACGCTTCTAGTATAAACATATTTTTTATAATCCCTTATCAGTCAAATCAGTCTGTAGTTATGACAATGCAGTAGGGCTTCGTAATTCACGCCACGTGTTGGCGAGTGAAAAAAACAACAACACGGTCCGTCGATCGCGACTGCAAATCATTTCAATTAGTAGAGCTATTGTTAACGGGTAATCACAGAGATAGTGTTAGCTCATTACTGCATTGTAATTTGTAAAAAAATATCGCCAAACCACGGACTTAGATAATCTAATTCCGTGGCCAAACTGAACTGTGACATGACCTGGTTTGAAGTGACGTAACCCAAGCCGCCATGATGAGCCCTTCTCACTGATCGTAATTATGATCAATAAAAGGTATCTAATTATGTCTTTCACCAGGAGATATGCACCAGCGGTTAATAAACATCGAATTACTTATTAATTGATATGTTTTTGTAAGCAAGTAAATGTTTTATGTAAAATATTGCTAAAATGAATTGATGTATGCCGATATGCGCACACGTGTGTGATCAGATAATTTCAAAGAAACAAGCAACAAAATACACATTTTACGTAGTTTCTTCTTGGTTTTAAATATCATTTTACATCTATGAAAAAAAAAATCATAGAAATATATTAAAAAAAATATATATTCAGAGATCGATTTTCGGAGCATGAACATGTTTTTTTTTTCCAGATTTTTTGGGTGCGCAAAATATTCGAGTAGAACCTTTTTTCCCGATTTTCAGCCTCAAAAAGTACCTGCGCAAATTACACAGGTGCGCAAATTACATGGGTTTTTACGGTATTTGATTTTTTGTCCAGAGATTTTCTCCTACATTTTTAGCTCAGTGCCAAGTGAGCTTATGCCGTGGTGTCCGTCCGTCCGTCAGGCATCAATATTTTACTTTAAATGACTTCTTCTTGATAACAGAAAGGCCTAGAGTGATGATATTTTGCCAGAAGCAAACTGGGATGAAGGGCTACCAAGTTTGTTCAAATAAAAGACCTTTACCTATTTTCAAGGTCACAGGGGTCACAACTTCTCCTGAATATCCAAGAGGCCTAGAACAATGATATTTGGCCAGTAACATCAGGGCTCACCCTGGACCTAAAAAATCAGTAGCCAAAAAAGTAGCCATGTTTGAATTTCAGTAGCCAATATTTTTTTAAACAGTGGCCATACTTTCTCGGCCCCCAACCGTTACGGATAGGCCCTCCATTAAAATCATTAAATATTTATAAAAAAAAATGAAGTGCAATACTATTCAATATGATGTTAAATTAAGGAGTACTCTGTTAAATTAAAAAAAAGTGTTATACATGATGTTTATAATTTAATCCATAATGTGATATTTTTTTAATCCTTTCAGATTACATGGCTGTAATTTTAAGAAAATATATCTTAAATTAAAATGCTGAAAATTTCCACCAGAACTTTTTTATTTATATTTTCAAAAGAGAGAAAAATCAGCCTTTATCTCANATATATAAATATATTTAAAAAGATCACACATTTCAAATGTAAATGGCAGTAGAACACATTTGAAAGGAAAAGGACGAATTTATAACGGTATTGACCAACCCTTCGAAATAAATCGGGAGCACATCACGTCGCGCAACTTGGCCATTCCCGTGCACGTGTCGTCGATTGGCACCTAATATAAGCGACCGTCGAAGTAATTCTGAACGGTTTGCTGTTCTAAAAACTGCATAACTGCGATGCTAAATAACTTTTCTCGATCACTTGAAATTCTAAAACGTCTAACCACGAAAGTACACAGTCAGATACGATATAGGGCCTATCGTTTGAAGTTATCTGAAACTGAAAGGCCGAAAATCGGCACTTCGACATGGTGTTTCAAGGCGATACTTATACTTTCTAATCAAGCATATCGGACGTATTTGTGCTTACTACGGTACTGGAAAAGGTAAATTAATACCATGTACACTAATTTAGATATACTGAACCCGTAAATTTGTTGGATGCGGTGTTTGAACGAGTTTATCCGATCGGCTTACGGCGCCGTCAAATGTACGTGTGCGAGACCACCTATGTGTGACTCACTTATCAGACTGTTTTCTCAACGTCAAAGGGTCATCCAATTAACTTGACCCCACTGTCCATAATTATTGTATAAGAATTATAACACCTTTTGCCATCTGAAGCTTAATAATCGACTTTACAACTTAGACAAAAGCATTAATTAACTCGCAGTCGTACAGCGCGCGCTGATCTGTGACGGCCCTGATCATGTTTACGCAATCAGTGTCAGCCACAATACACACGTGAGCTCGAGTAGACGGATCGTTTTCTGCGACAGAGATACAGAGTTTCCCCATTTTTAAAAACTTAGTAATCAATTTAGTAGCCACATCGAATTTTTAGTAGCCAATAAAAAATAAAAGTAGCCAATGGCTACTTTGGCTACCGACAGCGTGAGCCCTGAACATGATGGAATAAAGGGCTAACAAGTTTATTCAAATGAATTACCTTCATCTATTTTCAAGGTCACAGGGGTCAAATATGTTTAAAATCTTTAAACAACTTCTTCTCAATAACCAAAAGGCCTTGGATGATGATGCTAGGATGAAGGGCTACCAAGTTTGTTCAAATGAATGACCTTTGCTCATATTTAAGGTCACAGGGATCAAATATGTTTAAATCTTTAAATGACTTGTTCTGAATGTTCAAAAGGTCCAGGGTATTGATATTTAGCCAGAAGTATGCCGGGACGGAAGGCTACAGTATAAACTATCAAGGTCAAATGCGTCGTATGTTTAAATCATTTAATAGATTCAAATGGATCGAACACAGATATTTTGCCTGTAGCTGTATGTTAGTCCACTTTTAAGATAACAAGCATGAGATTAATACCAGGTGAGCAAATCAGGCCCATTGGGCCTCATGTCAGCTAACCACTCTTAGAATGATGCAGATCTTATTTCAATGTAAGAAAGTATAAAACACTATATGGCATTCGACGGGCGTATATTGTTCCGCCCCGCGGTACTCTTGTTCAAATTTCAGTTGATACTTTTATATACACGTATAAGGTTTTCAGGATTTTTACTGCGCAAATCCCACAAACCTCAATGATGACTAAATGGACCATTGTCTAGTGTATTGTCTTATTATTTACCTTTTGTAGGAGGAAGTTGAGAAGCAATTGTTGCTGTATAAAAATTTAGGTGAGTAAAGAACTATGTGTTATTTCAATGAAAAACATTGTATAGAATTTTTATCTTCAGATTAAGACCTATTAGTTCACTTGTTGTGACTAGCATGCATGTACATGAATTATATCTAACTGATTATGTTTTCAGCTTCTCCTAAGAATCTTTCTAAGAACATCTCCTCTGATAGTTACTGGTAGGTTTAGTCCAACATCTCCTCTGATAGATACCGGTAGGTTTAGTCCAACATCTCCTCTGATAGTTACCAGTAGGTCTAGTACAACATCTCCTCTGATAGTTACCGGTAGTTTTAGTCCAACATCTTCTCTGATAGTTACTGGTTGGTTTAGTCCAACGTCTCCTCTGATAGTAGGTTTAGTCCAACATCTCCTCTGATAGGTACCGGTAGGTTTAGTCCAACATCTCCTCTGATAGTTACCGGTAGTTTCGGGTCCAACATCTCCTCTGATAGTTACCGGTAGGTTTAGTCCAACATCTCCTCTGATAGTAACCGGTAGTTTCGGGTCCAACATCTCCTCTGATAGTTACCGGTAGGTTTAGTCCAACATCTCCTCTGATAGTAACCGGTAGTTTCAGTCCAACATCTCCTCTGATAGTTAC
>NW_018408078.1:226861-227855 GCF_002113885.1 Mizuhopecten yessoensis
TTTTTTTCCGTTTTTCCGTCGACGATTGGAAACCCAAAGTGTTTCCACACGGGAGATTTATATGATGCGGGCGGGTCGGCTAACTCGTACTCCATGTTTGCAGTAGTTTGCAGTAACAGCAACGCGCAATTTGATTGGCCTACGCAAAGTGTGTTGGCCAATCAAAATCTGCGTTTTAACAGGACTAGGAGTGCGTCTAAATGTAAAGTCAAACACGGACCGAATTTGTAAGAATCGAATCGAAATATCAGAGTTGTGAATCGAGAATCGAATCGGGAGCAAGTAATCGCGGTTCACCATAATCGCGGTGAATCGTTTCACTCCTAATAGTTACCGGTAGGTCTAGTCCAACATCTCCTCTGATAGTTACTGGTAGGTCTAGTCCAACATCTCCTCTGATAGTTACTGGTTGGTTTAGTCCAACATCTCCTCTGATAGTTACTGGTAGGTCTAGTCCAACATCTCCTCTGATAGTTACCGGTAGGTCTAGTACCATATCTCCTCTGATAGTTACCAGTAGGTCTAGTACAACATCTCCTCTGATAGTTACCAGTAGGTCTAGTACAACATCTCCTAACATCTCCTCTGATAGTTACCGGTAGATTTAGTCCAACATATCTGCTGATAGTTACCAGTAGGTCTAGTACAACATCTAGTCCAACATCTCCTCTGATATTTGCCAGTAGATTTAGTCCAACATCTCCTTTGATAGTTACCGGTAGATTTAGTCCAACATCTCTGCTGATAGTTACCAGTAGGTTTAGCCCAACATTTCCTAAAATCCTCCCTTCATGATGAGGATCACAATCATACTCCACTAGCTAAGGGGGGTGATCCCCAAGAGTGCTGAGGGGAGGGGCAATAAGGGGTTACAGACTACAAAACCTTCAAACAGCATCTTTTCTGAAAGAAAATGATGGATTGAGACCAACATTCTATAAACTGATCCTCAGATGATTATGAGTTGAAGTCTGTACTCAAGAAGGGATGGAGT
>NW_018408078.1:229068-238648 GCF_002113885.1 Mizuhopecten yessoensis
TCCTGTCTGTTATGTATGTGTGTGACATTGACTGGGTCCTGTCTGTTATGTATGTGTGTGACATTGATTGGGTCCTGTCTGTTATGTATGTGTGTGACATTGACTGGATCCTGTCTGTTATGTATGTGTGTGACATTGACTAGGTCCTGTCTGGTATGTATGTGTGTGACATTGATTGGGTCCTGTCTGTTATGTATGTGTGTGACATTGATTGGGTCCTGTCTGTTATGTATGTTTGTGACATTGACTGGGTCCTGTCTGTTATGTATGTGTGTGACATTGACTGGATCCTGTTTGTTATGTATGTGTGTGACCTTGACTGGATCATGTCTGTTATGTATGTGTGTGACCTTGACTGGATCCTGTTTGTTATGTATGTTTGTGACCTTGACTGGGTCCTGTCTGTTATGTATGTGTGTGACATTGACTGGGTCCTGTCTGTTATGTATGTGTGTGACCTTGACTTGATCCTGACTGTTATGTATGTGTGTGACATTGATTGGGTCCTGTCTGTTATGTATGTGTGTGACATTGACTGGGTCCTGTCTGTTATGTATGTTTGTGACCTTGACTGGGTCCTGTCTGTTATGAATGTGTGTGACCTTGACTGGATCCTGTCTGTTATGAATGTGTGTGATATTTATGACTGGATCCTGTCTGTTATGTATGTGTGTGAAATTGACTGGGTCCTGTCTGTTATGTATGTGTGTGACATTGACTGGGTCCTGTCTATTATGTACGTGTGTGACATTGACTGGGTCCTGTCTGTTATGTATGTGTGTGACATTGACTGGATCCTGTCTGTTATGTATGTGTGTGACATTGACTGGGTCCTGTCTGTTATGTATGTGTGTGAAATTGACTTGGTCCTGTCTGTTATGTATGTGTGTGACATTGATTGGATCCTGACTGTTACGTATGTGTGTGACATTGACTGGGTCCTGTCTATTATGTATGTGTGTGACATTGACTGGGTGCTGTCTGTTATGTATGTGTGTGACCTTGACTGGATCCTGTTTGTTATGTATGTTTGTGACCTTGACTGGGTCCTGTCTGTTATGTATGTGTGCGACATTGACTGGATCCTGTCTGTTATGTATGGGTGTGACATTGACTGGGTCCTGTCTGTTATGTTTGTGTGTGACATTGACTGGATCCTGTCTGTTATGTATGTGTGTGACATTGACTGGATCATGTCTGTTATGTATGTGTGTGACATTGACTGGATCCTGACTGTTATGTATGTGTGTGACATTGACTGGGTCCTGTCTGTTATGTATGTGTGTGATATTTATGACTTGATCATGTCTGTATTTTATGTGTGTGTATTTATGACTGGATCATGTCTGTATTTTATGTTTCAGTCAAACAGACCTCAAATCTGTTCCAGTATAACGAATATATTCTTATTGTTTATTAATTATGTGTCAACTTTGAAATGAAGCCAGCAATTCAAACTCTGACCTTTTTCTTCACCATTTAAAAGATTCTCCAATATGCACATGCAACTTTGGTGAGGAAACTGCGGAACATTATTTTTTATCTGTCCTCTATTCAACCATTCTCAATTGACACTTAGAAATCAGCTGATTAACCAAAATATAACCCATGACCATTTTAATATAAGCACATTTCTTCATGGATGTCATGAATGTGATGAAGAAACCAATGCATTTGTACTACAATGTATCAGAGTACATTATCAACACTAAAAGTTTTGTTTAATCATAACTATACCTGCTACGGTGGGGACATGTAGACACACTATATAAATTATTTATATGTTTGTTTGATGATTTCAATGACTGTACATATAACATACAGAAGTTGTAAGGAGAAGACTTATATTTGCATATTTTTTGCAATAAAATTTGTTGAAATGAAATATATTCCTATTGTTTCTGGTAGACATATGGGCTGTTTGCCTGGTCCAATCCACTGCACCCAGATGTGTTCCCTGATGTGAGGAAGATGGAAGCCGAGGTTGTTCGTATGTGCTGTACTATGTTCAACGGTGATGAACAAACCTGTGGCACGGTCAGTAATAATAGAAAGCAGAGATATCGATCACAAAAGTTAAAAATTAGTGCCTTAGTGACAATGTATTCTGGTCTTGGCCCATTTGCTCAAAGTGGCAAATAAACCGTAGTGTTAACTCAAAATATCCCAAAGGATGATAGTGATTTTACATTGAAATTAAAGTTTGTAACATGATAATTAGTGATTTACACCTTGAAATAAATCAATTAAATAATTATAATACCAGTAGTCACGTTTGTGTTATACTTAGCCTGTTGAGAAATCATATCGTTTCTTAGAACTAGAAGAGTATGCATTTTTTAAAGGGTCAACTGAAATTGTACTCAAGAGAAACATTAAATTTGTACTGATTTTAGATTTAAATAAGAGAGAGAAAGGTTAAATTTGTACTGATTTTAGATTTAAATCAGGGAGAGAAACGTTAAATTTGTACTGATTTTAGATTTTAATAAAGGAGAGAAACGTTAAATTTGTACTGATTTTAGATTTAAATAAGGGAGAGAATCATAAAATTTGTACTGTTAGATTTAAATGAGGGAGAGAAACGTTAAATTTACACTGATTTTAGATTTAAATAAGGGAGAGAATCATTAAATTTGTACTGGTTATAGATTTAAATAAGGGGGAAAAAGGTTAAATTTGTACTGATTTTAGATTTAAATAAGGGAGAGAAACGTTAAATTTGTACTGATTTTAGATTTAAATTCGGGAGAGAAACATTAAATTTGTACTTGTTTTAGATTTAAATAAGGGAGAGAAACATTAAATTTGTACTTGTTTTAGATTTAAATCAGGGAGAGACACATTAAATTTGTACTGATTTTAGATTTAAATAAAGGAGAGAAATGTTAAATTTGTACTGGTTATAGATTTAAATAAGGGTGAAAAAGGCTAAACTTGTACTGATTTTAGATTTAAATCAAGGAGAGAAACAATAAATTTGTACTGTTAGATTTAAATAAGGGAGAGAAACGTTAAATTTGTACTGATTTTAGATTTAAATCAAGGAGAGAAACAATAAATTTGTACTGTTAGATTTAAATAAGGGAGAGAAACGTTAAATTTGTACTTTTATAGATTTAAATCAGGTCGAGAATCATTAAATTTGTACTGATTTTAGATTCAAATAAGGGAGAGAAACGTTTAATTTTTTACTGATTTTAGATTTAGATAAGGGAGATAATCATTAAATTTGCACTGATTTTAGATTTAAGTAATGGAGAGAAACGTTAAATTTGTACTGATTTTAGATTTAAACAAGGGAGAGAAACGTTAAATTTGTACTGATTTTAGATTTAAATAAAGGAGAGAAATGTTAAATTTGTACTGATTTAAGACTTAAATAAGGGAGAGAATCATTAAATTTGTACTGATTGTAGATTTAAATAAGGGAGAGAAACGTAAAATTTGTACTGTTAGATTTAAAAAAGGGAGAGAAACGTTAAATTTGTACTATAATAGATTTAAATAAGGGAGAGAATCATTAAATTTGAACTGATTTTAGATTTAAATAAGGAGAGACATGTTAAATTTGTACTGATTTTAGATTTAAATAAGGCAGAGAATCATTAAATTTGTACTGATTTTAGATTTAAATAAGGGAGAGAAACGTTAAATTTTTACTGATTTTAGATTTAAATAAGGGAGAGAAACGTTAAATTTGTACTGATTTTAGATTTAAATAAGGGAGAGAATCATTAAATTTGTACTGATTTTAGATTTAAATAAAGGAGAGAAACTTTAAATTTGTACTGATTTTAGATTTAAATAAAGGAGAGAAACGTTAAATTTGTACCGATTTTAGATTGATGTAAGGGAAAAAACATTAAATTTGTACTGATTTTAGATTTAAATAAGTGAGAGAAACGTTAAATTTGTACTGATTTTAGATTTAAATAAGGGAGAGAAAAATTAAATTTGTACAATTAACGATTTAAATAAGGGAGAGAAACGTTAAATTTGTACTATTATAGATTTAAATAGGGGAGAGAAACCTTAAATTTGTACTGATTTTAGATTTAAATAAGGGAGAGAATCAATAAATTTGTACTGATTTTAGATTAAAATAAAGGAGAGAAACTTTAAATTTGTACTTTTATAGATTTAAATAAGGGAGAGAAACGTTAAATTTACACTGATTTTAGATTTAAATAAAGGAGAAAAACTTAAAATTTGTACTGATTTTAGATTTAAATAAGGGAAAATACATTAAATTTGTACTGATTTTAGATTTAAATTAGGAAGAGAAACGTTAAATTTGTACTGATATTAGATTCAAATAAGGGAGAGAAACGTTTAATTTATACTGATTTAAGATTTAAATAAGGGAGATAATCATTAATTTTGTACTTGTTTTAGGTTTAAATCGGGAGAGAAACTTTAAATTTGTACAATTTTTTTTTTAGATGACTTCAGGAGGCACCGAGAGTATTCTGCTAGCATGTCTGACGTACAGAAATATAGCTCGGGATAATGGTGTAAATTTTCCCGAAATGTAAGTTATAATAAATAATAAATAATAATAATAAGTAATGTTTACTTAGTACTTCCAAATGAAAAGGTTACGCCTGGCAAATTATAAGCCTGTGTTATACCCCTTGTAATAGAGTTTGGAGTATACTGAAATCAGTTTGTCAATCTGTCAGTCTGTCTGCTGTGATTTTTTATTCTTATTCATAAATTTTATTGAAATATCAGTCCGCCTGAAGAAGCCCAAGAAGGCAGAAAGGCCTAGCAATCAGTCTTGTGTACTTGTTGTTTTATTACATATTTTCCTTTGCAAGAACTTGTCAAAATGTTGTAGACTTGTAGAAATCTACTGTATAGATACATATATATTTCAATTAGTTACCATGGTGATACCCACTGAAAATATCCACAGAAAAAGGGTGCTTTGATTGATCACAAAAAAAGGGTGCTTTAATTGATCACAGAAAAAGGGTGCTTTGGTTGATCACAGAAAAAGGGTGCTTTAATTGATCACCGAAAAGGGTGCTTTGATTGATCACAGAAAAAGGGTGCTTTGATTGATCACAGAAAAATGGTGCTTTAATTGATCACAGAAAAAGGGTTCTTTAATTGATCACAGAAAAATGTTGCTTTAATTGATCACAGAAAAGGGGTTCTTTAATTGATCACAGAAAAAGGGTGCTTTAATTTATCACAGACAAAGGGTACTTTTATTGATCACAGACAAAGGGTTTTTTGATTGGGATAACTGCTGTCTACCTTCTTGCTACACTAAATTAATTGATATGACAGTAAGTAAAATGTACAATGATATACAAGAGATTTTCTTTATTCTCCAGGATTGTACCTGTCACTGTCCATGCTTCATTTGATAAGGTAATGATAATTCTTTGTGCGAAATAATTTGTTTAACATAATAATTGAAAATCTCATACAGAACCTAAGATGTCTGGCCACTCTCACATTGACTCTAAGTTTCCTTGACTGCCTTTTTTGTTCTGAACTAAGTAACCTGGATTAAATGTTTTTGAACAGTATATTGGTTTTGCTCTTAATGATGAAACAAATATGCATGCCTCTATTTTCTTCCTTTTTATTAGGCAGCATCTTATTTCCGGATGAAAATCACACACATTCCTCTTGACAAAGTGACAGGGAAGGTAGACATAAAGGCTATGAGAAGGGCTATCAATAAAAACACATGTATGGTAAGTGTTCCCTAACCTCCCATTAACACTGTCAGGAAAGATGTACATTAAGGCTATGAAACAGGGTATCAATAAAAACACATGTATGGTAAGTGTTCACCTAACCTCCCATTAAGACTGTCAGGGAAGGTGTACATTAAGGCTATGAGACAGGGTATCAATAAAAACACATGTATGGTAAGTGTTCCCCTTACCTCCCATTAAGACTGTCAGGGAAGGTAGACATAAAGGCTATGAGACAGGGTATCAATACAAATACATGTATGGTAAGTTTCCCCCTTACCCGTTCTAAATGACAGAAAAAGGTGGTATACAAATCAGTGTGCTGCCCTTGAAAAACACAGGTATGGTAAGTATCACCCTAACCCTTTCTAAATTATAGAAAATGGTGTTATAAAAATCAGTGTGCTGCCCTTAACAAACTGCAGGTCAAATCAGTCTGCTGCCCTTGAAAAAAACTGTAGGTCAAATCAGTGTGCTGCCATAAAAAGCTTGAGGTCAAATCAGTATGCTGTCCTTAAAAACTAGAGGTCAAATCAGTGTGCTTCCTTTGAAAAACTGTAGGTCAAATCAGTGTGCTGCCCTTAAAAAGCTTGAGGTCAAATCAGTGTGCTGTCCTTAAAAACTGCAGGTCAAATCTGTGTGCTGCCCTTAAACAACTTGAGGGCAAATCAGTGTGCTGCCCTTAAAAAACTTGAGGTCAAATCAGTGTGCTGCCCTTAAAAATCTTGAGGTCAAATCAGTGTGCTGCCCTTGAAAAAACTAGGTTAAATCAGTGTGCTGCCCTTGAAAAAACTAGGTCAAATCAGTGTGCTGCCCTTAAAAAGCTTGAGGTCAAATCAGTGTGCTGCCCTTAAAAAACTTGAGGTCAAATCAGTGTGCTGCCCTTAAAAAAACTAGGTCAAATCAGTGTGCTGCTCTTACAAAAGTTTGAGGTCAAATCAGTGTGCTGCCCTTAAAAAAACTAGGTCAAATCAGTGTGCTGCCCTTAAAAAGCTTGAGGTCAAATCAGTGTGCTGTCCTTAAAAACTGCAGGTCAAATCAGTGTGCTGCCCTTGAACAAACTAGAGGTCAAATCAGTGTGCTGTCCTTAAAAACTGCAGGTCAAATCAGTGTGCTGCCCTTGAACAAACTAGGTCAAATCAGTGTGCTGCCCTTAAAAAGCTTGAGGTCAAATCAGTGTGCTGCCCTTAAAAACTGGAGGTCAAATCAGTGTGCTGCCCTTAAAAATCTTGAGGTCAAATCAGTGTGCTGCCCTTAAAAACTGCAGGTCAAATCAGTGTGCTGCCCTTGAACAAACTAGAGGTCAAATCAGTGTGCTGTCCTTAAAAACTGCAGGTCAAATCAGTCTGCTGCCTTTAAAGAAACTAGTGGTCAATTCAGTGTGCTGTCCTTAAAAAAAATAGTGGTCAAATCAGTGTGCTGCCCTTAAACAAATTATTGGTCAAATCAGTGTGCTGCCCTTAAACAAACTAGTGGTCAAATCAGTGTGCTGCCCTTAAACAAATTATTGGACAAATCAGTGTGCTGCCCTAAAACAAACTAGTGGTCAAATCAGTGTGCTGCCATTAAACAAATTATTGGTCAAATCAGTGTGCTGTCCTTAAAAAAAAATAGTGGTCAAATCAGTGTGCTGCCCTAAAACAAACTAGTGGTCAAAGCGGTGTGCTGCCCTTGAACAAACTAGGGGTCAAATCAGTGTGCTGCTCTTACAAAAGTTTGAGGTCAAATCAGTGTGCTGCCTTAAACAAACTAGTGGTCTAGTGGAAACATTACAGTTATTTGAATTTATAAAGTGAGTTTGAAAGTCTCTTTTCATTCAATAGGAGCCAGCTATTTTGAAAAGTATGATTCAAATATAGTAAATGAAAACATGTTCTTAGGTTACAGTTTCACATTTATAAACTGATCTTTTTTGTCCTATTACATGTACAAGCATTGTTGAATATGTAGGTTATGTCATGGGCTGATCTTTTATTTCAAATGAAGTTTTATAAAATGACCAAAATTATTTTTGGCGTTACTGTACATGTAGATTTATGAAAAATGCAGTTTTCTACAGGTATTGGTGTCAATCTTGGTCATTCCTTATAAGACTTGTTATTGGAGTGAAATATGATTGTTCTCATTACTACATTTATTCTCCTGTTTGTTTCAGCTTGTTGGTTCAGCACCCGGCTTTCCTCATGGTATCATAGATGACATCGAAGAAATTGCTGCAGTAAGTTTAAATCAATCTAATCCCCATTGTGTACATTTTGTCCCTGTTTGCGAAATAAAAATATTGTCACCATTCACTTTCTATTATATTTTTAGGTACCTATGAAATATGTTTTTGCCAATTTTTGACAAACGTAAACAAATTTTACCTATTTTCTCACCCATCCTTATATTTAAACACAAATGTAATTTTTTGGACATTCTTAATACTAAATAAAGTTTTTCCCAGCACCAAACATTAGCTATACTTTTGATTGATTTGTTCTAACATGTTCTACTTAAAAAATCCTAAAACAAAATGAAAATACTGAATATTTTGTGCTTCCATCACTTAAGCTTGGAAAGAAGTACAACATTCCAGTCCATGTGGACAGCTGTCTGGGTGGCTTCCTGGTCCCATTCATGGAGAAAGCAGGCTATCCTATTCCCACTGTCGACTTCCGACTCCCAGGAGTAACGAGTATATCGGCTGATACACACAAGGTAAACAACAAACTAACTTGATCAAGTTTACATGGAAGACCACAGTAGTGACAGAAATACAAGAGAATCATGTCTTCATACAGTGATAGTTACCACTGATGGTTTGTTTTATTGCTCTCTAGTAACACAGTAAGTTAACTGATGGAGTGGGGTCAGGTGGGGAAGTGGTTCACCAAGATGGCTGGGGGTTCAATTTCCCAATCAGATGATAAAAAGGTATGGGTCACCTGCCCAACCACGTGGGTTTTCTCCGGCTTCTCTGGTTCCTTCCACTTTTAGACTCAATCCGCTTTACAATTTTACAAATAAAGTTTATATTCTAAGTTGATCAGGAATACAGTTGTCGACCTATTTCTGCAGCGGAATGTTCATGTTGACTGTGTATTTAGGAAAGTAAGTTAGCATTATTACTCCGATAACATGTTTTTACTTCAGAATTCCAGGATACTTAATGATAAAGTTATTACAACTTATAATAATCTCTCTTGTTGGCCCAGATGCTGGTGCGCTTGGGGTCTTTATCTATATTTGTATATGTTTATCATGCTGTTCACAATATTTTGTAGAGAAGGCCTCATGGGAGAATACTTCTGTTACTAATTGATCGTGAGCTACTGTCCATAAATTTTACCTCGGATGATGTGTGCTGTTTCTCCAGGATTCAGTTTCAATCACTGTTTATTTCAGTATGGTTTTGCACCCAAAGGGTCATCTGTGATCCTGTACAGGAACCCGGATTTCAGACAGAAGCAGTTTTTTGTCCAGCCGGAATGGCCAGGTGGTATCTATGCCACATCCACCACAGGAGGTAAGACTGTTACTGTCAGGAGGTGTAACAGTGCTTCAATGTCAGACCAAGGACAAAGTCAATGTTTGAACGTGACCAGTGTAAATTTTACACAATTTTAAATATCACTGTCTGAAAAGGCATGAGTTATAATACATATACTTCTATACTATTAGTACCATATTATTACAGGCAGTATAACTGTTTATACAAACTGTTAGAACAATGTTATAACAGGGAGTATAACTGTTAATACAAACTGTTAGAACAATGTTAAAACAGGCAGTAGAACTGTTAATACAAACTGTTAGAACAATATTATAACAGGCAGTAGAACTGTTAATACAAACTGTTAGAACAATGTTATAACAGG
>NW_018408078.1:239291-249091 GCF_002113885.1 Mizuhopecten yessoensis
AGTACAATAAGTACAATGTTATTACAGGCAGTAGAACTGTTAGTACAATAAGTACAATGTTATTACAGGCAGTAGAACTGTTAGTACAATAAGTACAATGTTATTACAGGCAGTAGAACTGTTAGTACAATAAGTACAATGTTATACCAGACAGTAGAACTGTTAGTACAATAAGTACAATGTTATTACAGGCAGTAGAATTGTTAGTACAATAAGTACAACGTTATTACAGGCAGTAGAACTGTTAATACAAACTGTTATTACTGCCAGTAAAACTGTTACAACAATGTTATAACAGGTAGTAGAACTGTTAATACAAACAGTTAGAACAATGTTATAACAGGCAGTAGAACTGTTAATATAAACTGGTAGAACAATGTTATAACAGGCAGTGGAACTGTTAATACAAACTGTTAGAACAATGCTATAACAGGCAGTATAACTGTAAGTGTACAAACTGTTAGAAATTTTTTATAACAGGCAGTAGAACTGTTAATACAAACTGTTATTACAGGCAGTAGAACTGTAAATACAATAAGTACAATGTTATTACAGGCAGTAGAACTTTAAGTACAATAAGTACAATGTTATTACAGGCAGTAGAACTGTAAGTACAATAAGTACAATGTTATTACAGGCAGTAGAACTGTTAGTACAATAAGTACAATGCTATTACAGGCAGTAGAGCTGGTGCTATTATAGCAGCATGCTGGGCAACCATGATGCACATAGGGCTAGATGGATACGTGGAATCTACTCGCAAAATTATCAAGACAGCAAGATATATCGCAAAGGGGTAAGTTGAAATGTTTGTACACAATTTGAATCTTTGGTAACTTGTGTCTAAAACAATTATTGTAGTATTACATAAAGTGATGTTTGTATTGTAATGATACATTGATAATACCACATGTGAACATAAGTTCCTGTTTAGTAACCCTGTGTATACATTAATACATGTATCAACCCTGTGTATACATTAATACATGTAACAACCCTGTGTATACATTAATACTGTGTAATAACAAATGTTTACATTAACCCAGTGTTATGACCCTTTATGTACTTACAATTATTGTGTAATTACCCAATGTTTACATTAATACATGTAACAAACCTGTGTATACATTAACCCTGTGTAATAACCCAAGGTTTACATTAATACATGTAACAATCTTGTGTATGCATTAACCCTGTGTAATAGCCCAATATTTACATTATTATATGTAACAAACCTGTGTATACATTAACCCTGTGTAATAGCCCAATATATACATTGATACAAGTAGCAATCTCATGTATACATAAACCCTGTGTAATAGCCCAATATTTACATTAATACATTACATGATTACATAAATGCCATGTTATGATCTTTTATATTTATTTAATCCTATTGAAAAAGAGTAAACTAAAAAGGGGGGAAAAAGTTAAATGAAAAAGAAGAAAAAAAGAAAAAAAATTTGTGCAAAGAACACAGAATTTGTCTACTACAGGTTTTATGTACAGCCTGAGAGAGATTGAGGGGCTAGGTTAACATCTACCCTGTATAAACCCTACATGTTTTGAGTACAGCCTGAGAGAGATTGAGGGGCAAGGTTAACACCTACCCTGTATAAACCCTTCATGTTTTGTGTACAGCCTTTGAGAGATTGAGGGGCAAGGTTTACACCTACCCTGTATAAAACCCTTCATGTTTTGTTTACAGCCTGAGAGAGATTGAGGGGCTAGGTTAACATCTACCCTGTATAACCCCTACATGTTTTGAGTACAGCCTGAGAGAGATTGAGGGGCTAGGTTAACACCTACCCTGTATAAACACTACATGTCTTGTGTATAGCCTGAGAGAGATTGAGGGGCTAGGTTAACGCCTACCCTGTATAAACCCTACTTGTCTTGTGTACAGCCTGAGAGAGATTGAGGGGCAAGGTTTACACCTACCCTGTATAAACCCTACATGTTTTGAGTATAGCCTTTGAGAGATTGAGGGGCAAGGTTTACACCTACCCTGTATTAACCCTACATGGTTTGTTTACAGCCTGAGAGAGATTGAGGGGCTGGGTTAATACTTACCCTGTATAAACCCTACATGTTTTGTTTACAGCCTGGGAGAGATTGAGGGGCTAGGTTACCACCTACCCTGTATAAACCCTACATGTTTTGAGTACAGCCTGAGAGAGATTGAGGGGCAAGGTTTACACCTACCCTGTATTAACCCTACATGGTTTGTTTACAGCCTGAGAGAGATTGAGGGGCTGGGTTAATACTTACCCTGTATAAACCCTACATGTTTTGAGTACAGCCTGAGAGAGATTGAGGGGCTAGGTTACCACCTACCCTGTATAAACACTACATGTTTTGTTTACAGCCTGAGAGAGATTAAGGGAATGGTTGTATATGGTGAGCCCCTCATGTCTGTGGTAGGAATGGGATTAGCCTGAGAGAGATTGAGGGGCTAGGTTAACACCTACCCTGTATAAACACTACATGTCTTGTGTATAGCCTGGGAGAGATTGAGGGGCTAGGTTAACGGCTACCCTGTATAAACCCTACTTGTCTTGTGTATAGCCTGAGAGAGATTGAGGGGCTAGGTTAACACCTACCCTGTATAAACACTACATGTCTTGTGTATAGCCTGAGAGAGATTGAGGGGCTAGGTGAACACCTACCCTGTATAAAACCCTTCATGTTTTGTGTACAGCCTTTGAGAGATTGAGGGGCAAGGTTTACACCTACCCTGTATTAACCCTACATGGTTTGTTTACAGCCTGAGAGAGATTGAGGGGCTGGGTTAATACTTACCCTGTATAAACCCTACATGTTTTGAGTATAGCCTTTGAGAGATTGAGGGGCAAGGTTTACACCTACCCTGTATGAACCCTACATGTTTTGAGTACAGCCTGAGAGAGATTGAGGGGCTAGGTTAACACCTACCCTGTATAAAACCCTTGATGTTTTGTTTACAGCCTGAGAGAGATTGAGGGGCTGGGTTAATACTTACCCTGTATAAACCCTACATGTTGTGAGTACAGCCTGAGAGAGATTGAGGGGCAAGGTTTACACCTACCCTGTATTAACCCTACATGGTTTGTTTACAGCCTGAGAGAGATTGAGGGGCTAGGTTAACACCTACCCTGTATAAACACTACATGACTTGTGTATAGCCTGAGAGAGATTGAGGGGCTAGGTTAACACCTACCCTGTATAAACACTACATGACTTGTGTATAGCCTGAGAGAGATTGAGGGGCTAGGTGAACACCTACCCTGTATAAAACCCTTCATGTTTTGTTTACAGCCTGAGAGAGATTGAGTGAATGGTTGTATATGGTGAGCCCCTCATGTCTGTGGTAGGAATGGGATTAGCCTGAGAGAGATTGAGGGGCTAGGTTAACACCTACCCTGTATAAAACCCTTGATGTTTTGTTTACAGCCTGAGAGAGATTGAGGTGCTTGGTTACCACCTAACCTGTATAAACCCTACATGTTTTGTTTACAGCCTGAGAGAGATTGAGGGAATGGTTGTATATGGTGAGCCCCTCATGTCTGTGGTAGGAATGGGATCCGACAGGTTCAACATATTCAGGCTAGCAGACATTCTGACAAGTCGAGGGTACAACCTTAATGCTCTTCAGTACCCAGACAGGTGAGATTTTGGTTGATCTATTAAACTCGAAGAAACACTTACAAGGTAATACAAACTTGTATTCACTTTCTCTGGATGGCACTTAGAGGGGAAAATAACACTAATGAGAGAAGTATGACATCAAAGCAATACTATAACCTTTTTTGCCAATTTAATAAATGCTACATGTCTTTTATAAGGGCCCCGTATCGGAGATACGGGTGCCCTATAGTAATCACTCTGTCTGTCTGTCTGTCTGTCTGTCTGTCTGTCTGTCCGTCCACATATTTTGTTCTTTGCTGATAACTTTGGTTTTATTGACTGATTTACATGAAACTTGTTCAGTTCATAAAAATACACATTGAGGTAAAAAGTCAAGGTCAAAGGTCAAGGTCATTAGGTTCAAAGGTCAAGGTCAAATCTTTTCACTGATGAACATTTTGTTATGACATTATGAAGCAAAATTGATCAGAATTAAACAAGGAGTCAACTGACCAAAGGTCAAGGTCATTGGGTCAAAGGTCAAGGTTAAATTTTGTATCTTTTCACTGGTGAACATTTCGCTATGACACTTTGAAGCAATGTTGCTCGGAATTAAACAAAGAGACACACTGAGGTAAAAAGTTGAGGTCAAAGGTCAAGGTCATGAGATTCAAAGGTCAAGGTCAAATTTTGCATCTTGTCACTGATGAACATTTTGTTATGACATGAAGCAAAGTTGATCAGAATTAAACAACGAGTCAACTGACCAAAGGTCAAGGTCATTGGGTCAAAGGTCAAGGTTAAATGTTGTATCTTTTCACTGGTGAACATTTCGCTATGACACTTTGAAGCAATGTTGCTCAGAATTAAACAAGGAGTCAATTGACCAAAGGTCAAGGTCTGTTGGTCAAAGGTCAAGGTTACAATTTTGTACCTTTTCCCTGATGAACATTTTGTTATAACATTATGAAGCANGTCAAGGTCATTTGGGTCCAAAGGTCAAAGACAAAGTGGATCTCTGACTTTGACCCTGGCTCTTGATGGAGAAGGTATATAAGGTGAAATAAAACAAATCAAAGCTAACAAATGAGTATTGCACCGGTAATTACATTTCTGTTAGCCCAGCAAATATGGAGGTGGAAGGAAACACATCACATCATAGTACATGTAAAATGTATATTTTGCTTCCTTGCGATTCTTTTTGAAGTCCAAATGTCAAACGTCAAGCTCAGCTATATGGGCAGATTGCTTCTTGATGATTATGGGGGATATAATTGCCGCAAGACGGGGCCCTTACTGACCTGTCAGTGTTCTAGTTTCATTGCCAAATGAAAAACAATTTTAGGAGGATATTCTATGGTTTTATGTTGAATGACAGAAAAAAGCTTTCACAATTGAAAAGAATAAGTAAATTGTACTTTTGGTGTAAACAATGTGTATTTGTCACATGGATATTTCTCCATATTTAACTTGGAAATCTGTAATGAAATAAATCAATTCAAAGTGAAAATTTGAATTACATTTCAGCTTGCATCTGTGTTGTACGTTGGTACATACTAAGGAGGGTGTGGCCGATAAATTCCTCAGTGACGTGCGTAACTCTGTTGAGGAGATCCTACAGGATCCACAGGACCACGCAATAGGTGGCATGGTGAGTACTACCCACTTAAAACAGGACCATGTGATCAGTGGCGAGATGGTGGCATGGTGAGTACTATCCACTTACAACAAGACCACAAGATAGGTGGCATGGTGAGTACTACCCACTCAAAACAGGACCATGTGATCAGTGGCGAGATAGGTGGCATGGTGAGTACTATCCACTCACAACAAGACCACGAGATAGGTGGCATGGTGAGTACTACCCACTTAAAACAGGACCATGTGATCAGTGGCGAGATAGGTGGCATGGTGAATACTATCCACTTACAACAAGACCACGAGATAGGTGGCATGGTGAGTACTATCCACTTTGAACAAGACCACGAGAGAGGTGGCATGTTGAGTACTATCCACTTACAACAAGACCACGAGATAGGTGGCATGGTGAGTACTACCCACTTACAACAAGACCATGTGTTCAGTGGCAAGATAGGTGGCATGGTGAGTACTATCCACTTACAACAAGACCATGAGATAGGTGGCATGGTGAGTACTACCCACTTAAAACAGGACTATGTGATCAGTGGCAAGATAGGTGGCATGGTGAATACTATCCACTTACAACAAGACCATGAGATAGGTGGCATGGTGAGTACTACCCACTTAAAACAGGACTATGTGATCAGTGGCAAGATAGGTGGCATGGTGAGTACTATCCACTTACAACAAAACAAGACCATGAGATAGGTGGCATGGTGAGTACTACCCACTTACAACCAGACCATGAGATAGGTGGCATGGTGAGTACTACCCACCTACAACAAGACCACAAGATAGGTGGCATGGTGAGTACTATCCACTTGCAACAAGACTACGAGATAGGTGGCATGGTGAATACTATCCACTTACAACAAGACCACGAGATAGGTGGCATGGTGAGTACTACCCACTTACAACAAGACTACGAGATAGGTGGCATGGTGAGTACTACCCACCTACAACAAGACTACGAGATAGGTGGCATGGTGAGTACTACCCACTTACAACAAGACCACGAGATAGGTGGCATGGTGAGTACTACCCACTTACAACCAGACCATGAGATAGGTGGCATGGTGAGTACTACCCACCTACAATAAGACCACAAGATAGGTGGCATGGTAAGTACCACCAACCTACAATAAGACCACGAGATAGGTGGCATGGTGAGTACTACCCACCTACAATAAGACCACGAGATGGGTGGCATGGTGAGTACCACCCACCTACAATAAGACCACGAGATAGGTGGCATGGTGAGTACCACCCACCTACAATAAGACCACAATATTGGATGCTTGGTAAGTACTACAACAAGACCACAAGATCAAGTTTTTTCTGGTCAAGCCACACCAGGGAACTTTGTCCCTGGGTTACAACATTCAAATGGTTAGTGTATCCTACCCAATAACCATATAATATGCAATTGATTGGCTTGAAAAAATACACACAGTCATGGTTACTGAAGTGGCTTCAGAGTGTTCTATTTTTCCTTTTTATGATGAATAATCCTAAATTTACAACAGTATTGTTTATGTATAATTTATTTCTACATTATGATTGATGATCAAATATCTCCTGATCATGGATGATCACTTACTGTTCTAGGGCGCTATATATGGTATGGCACAGAGTATTCCTGACAAGAAGATGGTCGGAGAGCTGGCTGGTTGTTATCTTGAGGCTATGTATAGCACCAACAAGGAATGAGGGAATGCTGTAAAGACAGACTTGGCACAGTTGGTGGAGAGAGCTTTG
Organism: Mizuhopecten yessoensis; assembly: GCF_002113885.1. Taxonomy (NCBI): domain Eukaryota; kingdom Metazoa; phylum Mollusca; class Bivalvia; order Pectinida; family Pectinidae; genus Mizuhopecten; species Mizuhopecten yessoensis. Next base: position 246,297 of record NW_018408078.1, read on the forward strand.
ATATAGTAAAGTCCATAGAGAGATAAAGAAAATTGTCATGTCAAGTGAGGGCGAACTGTAACTTCCTACCTGGCACTCTGTTCATGACGTGGGATGTCCTGTGAATAGACCTCGCTATGTCGAGTGAGTGAGGCCAAACTTCCACTGGCTGTGGCATGCTGTCAAGTCTAATATAGTAGTAGAATGGTTTTACAGTTAAGGAGAGTGATCATATGTAAAGCATATGTCCAGAACAACCATATACTTATATAGTTTTATTGTAGTATTCCCTCTAGGTGCTGTAATGTGTGTACTCGTGTGATAGTGAGGGTGGTAAAAAGGACCTTTTAACATATACAAAATACTTGTGATTAGTTGTAAAATTTTAATATTTATACATGTGAAATTTGAAAAGAGCTGTGGAAAATATGTGATACTATGATTTTTTTATATATATATATTGTTACAATCCAAAACACTCAATTAATGCAGAAAATGATTTCCGAGGTCCAAGACATTTTTTTGTTATTTTATGAATATTTATCTAAGGCTGTAAGGTATCAGTGTATTTGTTTGATATTGTGTTAATACGATATAATTTACAGTAGACCTGGATACTTGGTTATACTGTATACAGCATAGTGAGGCAGAGTATCAAGGTTCTACTGTATTCAGTTGAGTGAGTCAGAGGATCAAGGTTCTACTGTATACTATATATTGAACCAGAGTATTAAGGTTCTACTCTATACAGTATACTGAATCAGAGTATCAAGGTTCCACTGTATACAGTATACTGAGTCAGAGTATCAAGGTTCTACTGTATACAGTATAGTGAGTCAGAGTATCAAGGTTCTACTGTATACAGTTGAGTGAGTCAGAGTATCAAGGTTCTACTGTATACAGTATACTGAGTCAGAGTATCAAGGTTCTACTCTATACAGTTTACTGAGTCAGAGTATCAAGGTTCTACTGTATACAGTATACTGAGTCAGAGTATCAATGTTCTACTGTATACAGTATACTGAGCCAGAATATCAATGTTCTACTGTATACAGTATACAGAGTCAGAGTATCAAGGTTCTACTGTATACAGTAACCTGAGTCAGAGTATCAAGTTTTTACTGTATACTATTTATTGAACCAGAGTATCAAGGTTCTACTGTATACAGTATACTGAGTCAAAGTATCAATGTTCTACTGTATACAGCGTATTGAGCCAGAGTATCAATGTTCTACTATGTACAGTATACTGAGTCAAAGTATCAAGTTTCTACTGTATACAGTAGACTGAGTCAGAGTATCAGGGTTCTACTGTATACAGTATACAGAGTCAGAGTATCAAGGTTCTACTGTATACAGTATACTGATTCAGAGTATCAAGGTTCTACTGTATACAGTATACAGAGTCAGAGTATCAAGGTTCTACTGTATACTATATATTGAGCCAGAGTATCAAGGTTCTACTGTTTACAGGTTACCAATTCCAAATTTGTCAGAAACAATACCTTGTAATTACCTAGTTACCCCAGGATCCCTACCGTGGCCATTATGGAACTGACTTCCTTGTAGGGATGTTGGGTCTCCACCGTCCTGTTGTTAGGTATCCACTCCAGGATCCCTACCGTGGCCACTATGGAACTGACTTCCTTGTAGGGATGTTGGGTCTCCACCGTCCTGTTGTTAGGTATCCACTCCAGGATCCCTACCGTGGCCACTATGGAACTGACTTCCTTGTAGGGACGTTGGGTCTCCACCGCCCTGTTGTTAGGTATCCACTCCAGGATCCCTACCGTGGCCACTATGGAACTGACTTCCTTGTAGGGACGTTGGGTCCCCACCGCCCTGTTGTTAGGTATCCACCCCAGGATCCCTACCATGGCCACTATGGAACTGACTTCCTTGTAGGGACGTTGGGTCTCCACCGCCCTGTTGTTAGGTATCCACCCCAGGATCCCTACCATGGCCACTATGGAACTGACTTCCTTGTAGGGACGTTGGGTCCCCACCGCCCTGTTGTTAGGTATCCACCCCAGGATCCCTACCATGGCCACTATGGAACTGACTTCCTTGTAGGGACGTTGGGTCTCCACCGCCCTGTTGTTAGGTATCCACCCCAGGATCCCTACCATGGCCACTATGGAACTGACTTCCTTGTAGGGACGTTGGGTCTCAACCGCCCTGATGATACCGTTATGTGATTATTTCCTGTCATGCTGATGTACCCATTATAAGATGGTACCTAGTCCATAGACATCTACGTTACTTTATGAAAGTGCGACTGCGTACAATTTACTAGAATTTATAGCTTAGATAAACACAGTACAAGTGCTAGTTAGTACATGTAGATAAATGAAGATAAATACTGTACTTCTAGTTGTAAACAAAGATAAATACTGTAATTACAGTTGTATCTGTACACAAAGATAAATACAGTACAAAGTAAAAAAAATCTATTTGTTTAGAAATACTTAGTTTAACATTTAAGAGTGCTTATATTCTATACAAGATATAATATAAAAAGGCAATATTATTTATTCTTAAACTTTTCTATATGCTGTAATTAATATTGATCACATGGTGTGTAATCCTAAACACTTGTGAATTTCTTTCACATGTGGTGTGTATTTTCACTTGGTGTGTATGGCTTTAACACATGGTGCGTATGGCTTTAACACATGGTGTGTATGGCTTTAACACATGGTGTGTATGACTTTAACACATGGTGTGTGTGGCTTTAACACATGGTGTGTGTGGCTTTAACACATGGTGTGTATGACTTTAACACATGGTGTGTATGACTTTAACACATGGTGTGT